>NC_090814.1:53408888-53631998 GCF_000390325.3 Nicotiana tomentosiformis | reverse complement strand
CTTTTTGTATTATTTTAAGAATCTTCATGCATTATTAACACAAAAAAATGGAATTTTGAGGGAAAATTTGGGGGGGGGGGGGGGTTGTTCATACAACTTAAGAGAGTGAAAATTTAGGATTTGAAGGTTGATTTGGACTTGATTTTGGAATCTAATCACATATTTAGACCGGCAAGGTTTTGGGTAGTCGTAAATATTTGAAAGCCGGGCACGTGGGCCCAAGGGTCGACTTTATTGACTTTTCTAACCGTAGTTGAGAATCATTATAAATTGTTAAATTGTAAGCATTGAAGTATATTTTGATTGATTTGCACGTTATTTGACTAGTTTCGGAACGTTTGGCTTTTAGTTGAGGTGTTAGAGAGGCATTAGAGCCCGTTATGGAACTTCGGAGCGAGGTAAGTCTCATGTCTAATCTTGCGAGGCAGAAACTACCCCCTATGTGATATAATTGTTACGTGCTACTAGTTGTGGGTGCTACGTATGCACGAGGGGACGAGACTCCGTACGTAGCTAAATCATGATTATGTCTGGGTAGACTTAAGACTTTATCATGTAATATTTGAATTATTTGAACTCATTTTGCTGGCTTAATTAATTGAATTTATAATTAAAATTAATTTAGAAATATATATATATATATAGTAGGTCGAGCTTTATCACCTTGAGTTGTGGGAAAGTTATTTAAGAAACGGTAAAGGTTATATTCACTTTGTGCTCATGTACTGTATTGTAAGCACATGTCTCATAATTTGATGATTTCCTTCCTTTCTTGTGAGCGGGCCGAACGCCTCGGTAGTATAATAGATGCATCTATGGTTCGTGCTGCTCGACCCTCAGCAGTGTACATATTATTTAGATCGGACCATACGACCTCGGTATAATCGTGCGTTATATCTCTACCAGGCCGAATATTCATGAGATTTTCCTCCCAATGATGTCTGTCATTTATTATGATGGTCATTATCCGTTGGTTTCTGGAACTTAATATATCTGAGTTGTTGAGATAGAACACGAGAACAAGAAATTTATATCTTTAAAAGAAATTTTTGGAAGATTATGTAACTTACAGTTTTACCCCATTACTGTTGTTGTGCTTCATATCTGCTTATGATTTATCATATTGCTTTATTGGACCTCTAGTAAGTGTTGATATAGCCCTCTCGTCACTACTTCTCCGGGGTTAGGCTCGATACTTACTGGGTACACGTTAATTTACGTACTCATGCTACACTTCTGCACTAAATGTGCAGGATCTCACAAGTTCAATTGGTGGATATTTGGGTTCATAGGCGCAGCTGCTGAGGAGACTTTATGGTGAGCTGCATTCCAGGCTATGATCGCAGCCCAAAGTGTCTCCGTCGCACTATTTACTTTATCCTGTCTTATTTTCATTCCAGACAGATGTTGTATTATTGGTGTACTCCTTAGTAAATACTCATGTACTTATGACACCGAGTTTTGGGATGTTCTAGAATTCGTTTTTGGTTTGCTTAACCTCGATACACTTTTACTTGTATAATATTTAAATTGCATTTATCTACTACTTTAATGCATTTACGTCTCTACCTAACAAGATTCATGATTTCAAAAATAATAAAATGAATAATTAAGTTGTTAGTTCACCGTTGGCTTGCCTAACGGCGACGTTGGGTGCTATCACGACCTATAATGGATTTTGAGTCGTGACACAGAGTGCTATGTATGATTTAGATGGGATTAAACTTAATCTTATATTATGCCTTGTTTTGACTACGTGCGTCCGATAAGTTATTTTATGATCATTTGTATGACTACGTGAGTTTCTTGAATCATGGTAGAGTCTTGTTTATGCCTTGATTCTTTGTTTGAGCATGATACTTATTATTTTTTGGCGTATTCGCCTGATCTGAGCCATGGTTTTACTTTGCACATGCTTAGATTTTAGCATGCTATTTGCCACAGTCCAGGAGTATATAATTTGGTACCCATATTCATATACGTGTATTTTTGTATATGTTTTATGTGATATGGATTGATTTGGCAGCAAGTGAGTTGTCGTGCAGTTAATGTGATTATTGGCACGTGAGTTGTCTGTGCGGTTTTTGTAATTATTGGCATGTAATTTGTTCATGTAGAACGTGAGTTTTTCGTGCGGTTATTGTGATAATACATGTGAGTTATCTGTATAGTATGTGAGTTGTCCTTGTTATATGTATGTTAAACTATGTATTTTGACTTGTTATACATGCATATCCTCTTTATATGCACTGTCGGCCTTACCTCTACACTATGCCCAGCTTTCGTTACTATTGATGTGTACATATTTATTCATAACTGTACAGGTTTAATTAGTCAATATCATTGACCACTATTGTCACGACCCAAAATTCATTAAAGGTCGTGATGGTGCCGGACATCGCTGTCAGGCAAGCCAACAATACATACTTAGCTTAATTACCCATTTTAATGTTTTTGAAATAAAAAACTTCTTCAATTAAATAATAAAGATAAAACTCATAAAGTAAATGATAAATATTTTTAGTAATTAAATTTCTAAACAATTCATAACCATTCCCAAAACCCGGTGTCACAAGTGCATTTGCATTTACTAGAGAATTAAAGTAAAATATAACATCTGTCCAGAATACAAATTAGACAGAAAAATATAATATCTCTGAAGGAGACTCTATTGGCTGCGGATGGTAATACAAAATGCAGCTCACCTATGTTCCAACATTATTATTCACACATCTGCGCCCACAAGACCACATAGACATATATGTACCTGCACAATAAAATGTGCAGCAAGTGCAGCATGAGTACGAAAATAATGTGTACCCAGTAAGTATCAAGCCTAATATCGAAGAGGTAGAGACGAGATGGCCGACTTTGACACTCACTATGGGTCAATAATATTAAATAATCATGAAAATAGAAATATATTATATCAACGTGATTCACAGAGTTAACATTAATTTTATTGAACCAACAGAAGTAATTAAATTTCTTCAATTACAATAAATTTCCAATTTATCAATTAGCCTCATTTACAGGAATAACAATAATTTTCTTAACAAGCAGAGATTAATAAATTCTTTAAATTCCAATAATTTCCAAATTTCAATTAGCTTCATAAGCTGAAATAAACTATCAAAGTATCGTGTGATTATTATTATTATTAAGCATGATTTCTGCCTAGGTCGTACGACCCGATCCAGAGTTTCGTGTACACTGCCGAGGGACGTGCGGCACGATCCATAGATGCATCTATCCTGCCGAGGTGTTCGGCCCGCTTAACAAGAAAGGAGGACGTTTTCTTATGTACCTCCGGAAGGAGAGTATATTCATTATAAGATAAATTCGGGAGGATGAACAATTTCTTTAAATAATTAATTAATTTAAACAGAACATTAAGCATATGAGATTTTCATCTTTATTATATTTCCTAACAATTCACAATTTATATATCAAATAATTCAATTAAATAAAGAATATAATTTACACAAATAATTCATGCTTTGTGTCCTAAACTACCCGGACTTTAGCATTAATAGTAGCTACGCACGGACTCTCGTCACCTCGTGCGTACGTAGCCCCCACAATTAGCAACCATTATTAATTTAATCACCTATGGGGTAAGTTCCCCCTCACAAGATTAGACAAGAGACTTACCTCGCTCCAAAGTTCCATAGCCGGCTCCCAAGCCTTTCAAATAACTCGACCGATGCCCAACGCTCCAAAACTCGCTTTCACTTTATTAACATTTACAGGCTTTTAATCCTCCTCCGATATCGTAACATTGAGTAAAATGCTCATACGCCACCAAAAAATTGATATCTACAATTACAATCCCAATTACAATCAAAATATAACTCAAAAATATTTATCAATATCCATTTATGGCTCTCAAGTTGGCTACAAGCCTCCAACTCAAATCGTCTAATAGGTTCACTTACTAGCACATTCAACTCCACTCTTATCATTCAATACCCATTTGAAGTCATCAATGATACTATATTAATTCTCCAACACCGCCAAATTACTATTGATCGTCTTCCTTACCAACATTTCAAAACATTCAATTTGGTGATTACTTAGTTGAATACTTCCAACTAAGCTAGAACATGATTCCATAGGTTCATTGCATACTTTAATTTCATTTCTAAGAACACTATTTATCTTTCCCTCATTTTCTCAAGAACACTATTCAAACCATGAACTAGATTTTATGAAATCAATTATCCAACCATAACAACTTGAAAAAAATATTAGAATTACTCTCACCGACTCATAAGAAATGAGCTTGAAGCATTAGTATTACATTCTTGAAGCTTTTCCTTGAAATTCCAATGTTTGGAAAATTTGGTGTTCTTGAACAACTTGAAAGATTTCTAAGGATTTCAAAGATTGAAGGATGTTAATACTAGTGTCAATAGGATGTTATTAACTTAAAATATCCAAACAAACTCACCTTGTATTCTTAAGTAGTCCCCAAGGTCGAATCCACCATGAAAGAACCAATCCCTAGCTCAAGAAAATCACCAAAAATAGATGCTGCCCGTGACTGCCTTATTAAGTCACATGTGCTTTAGTGAGTTGTACCTTGCGCTGTGCAGGTTGTACCTCGTATTACAAGTTTTGCCCTGCTGGACACCTTTTACTAAAACGTCTATAAGTCCTTGTAGAAATATCCAAATGACAAACGGTTGAAAGAGTTAGAAACTAGACTCGAGGATATTTCATTTGATAGGTTGTCCACTATATAACTCCTTATATATATATATATAGGCATGCTCGTCCAAAATTAGGTTTTTGTGCGTGCTCATTTGAAACTTTAGTCTATCATGTAATTTCCAACTTGATTAAGACTTAGGTCTCTCCTTAGACCCTATATCACTTATAATATGACTCGTTCACTTATTAACATACGAACCTGCTAGAACCTTTAAATCCCGATTCCGGGGTCGTTTTCTCAAAATGTTGACCGAAGTCAAACTTGCCCTTTTAAGGCTAACTTAAGGAACCAAGTGTTCCGATTTCAACCCAAACACTTCCAACTCTCGAACCAACCATCCCCGAAAGTCATAAATCATTAAAACCACATTCGGGGAGTTTTATTTAGGGGAATGGGGTTCTAAAAGTCGAAACGATCGGTTGGGTCGTTATATTCTCTCCCACTTAAATATACGTTCGTCCTCGAACGTGCTAAGGACTGTTTCGGAGTTGTCCAAAATAACTGTTTAACATTTCGAGCACCTACCCGTGCTACCACAACCAATTGAGCACATTAGCTTGAGCCAATCTGAAGATTCTCCCCTTTATTTAGGCAATTAAGCCTTAGAGCCCAATTCTAACATCCAGAATTTTCCACCATGCTTGTTTCCAACCTATGAACATCGTATCAATCACTTCACGATGCATCAATACATGATTCCATACCTTTGTTGAATTTAAACCATGCACCGCATCATTCACATGACCATAATAAAATCCTCCGATAACAATAGCCAAAATTCCACGAATTTGATGTTCACAACATACCTCATGATACATATAAGTCCTGTTCCAACTCTTGAAATGTTTCCATGATAGAAGAAATGTGTAGAAATTCATATCCAACTGCCGAGTCAACAAATTATTGAGTCTCTCCTACCGACTAGAATCATCACCCCATTATAACCAAATAATGGTATTTGCTCTTTATTATACTTCACATAATCCGATCGCCTTGATCCCGGATCCAAAATTCTCGCCTCCCCCAACATGAGCTACTCAGGCAATAAGCCACCTTAGACACGGCAAAAAGCCTCATATGACGCTACAATGAGCTAATAAGCTACAAACTCGATTGCGATACATAAGGAAAATGAACTCTGGAAAGGATTACTCAACCCACGTGACTAATTAGACAACTAAAAAGGTATCATGAACCTTCCACAGAAAATGGGACACAAAACACACAAAATAGAATATAGGGGACTGTACTCAACATCACACTGTTGCGGCATGCAACCCGACCCAAACAACATACCCATGGCGGCGTGCCACCCGATCTGCACATAAAGAATCTATAAGGAAATACTTACCGAGCTAGAATGCTCATTACTACAAAATATCCAAATATCGGACACAAGCTCACTAAGTGCATAATACCATCCCTGGAAGGACCGACATCGCCATACGCTACAAAACTCAAGCACAACTAAGGTGCGATATATGATCTAAATCTCGAGAGACATCCTGCTCACATAACACCATCACTCTGCGGAACCTCAACATATAAGAAATTTATCAAGCCATTTCACTACTCACATGACACAATATAGCATTACATGAAATAATCGACGACGAAAAGACATCCAACGTCCGAATACTTCTCCATAGGGAGTGCTTATGCTGAAATGAACACATCCGGCCTGATATAGAGCCTATATTCATATTTAAATCCATCTATAGACCTCAAGCCAATTCTGATTGCACCGTACTAGGCTAATAACCTTTCAAGGATCCATAATAACCTTTTTTCCCATAACGCACAAGAACAACCATCATAACCAGAACAAACTTCCACAGTCCACAACCAAATGAATCGAGCGCCCTCCAGGCATAAATTCTCGAATCAATGATATTACCATAATCTTCACATTTGGTTTCAATCTTCACTGAATCAAGTGACTACATGCCACTCTTACACAATCTTTCCATGAGACACGCTCCCACGACCTTCCGCACTAGTTAACAAGTCTGCACATCAATTCTACCGGTTACTCTAATGCTGTAAAGCATATCAAGAATCCACAAATCAATACACAAGGTCTCTTACACCTGACATGACCTTAGGTAATGCCGAAAACAATACCATCTTACTTTAAACATCTAAATCCTTTTCCCGCTCATCCGAGCTCATGACATCCTTGTCAACACCGAACCGAAATCTTGAATTCTCAACTTTCGAATTCCATGCTACTTAGTGCACTTAATCACGCAAATGCGCAGGAGTACAAGAATTCCATCATAACTCCCAAACCACTAATAGGGTAAACACTTCATCATATAGAAACCTTCTACTTAACTTATTTCAAGAGCACCATTGCAACACGTGACTGAATTCCCATATCCGCAAGAAATAAACTCCTCAAGTAGTGGTCTAAACCACCATAACTCTCCCGGGATCATATACACATAACGTGCCATAATACTTGAACTCCTCCAAATAAAAATCAATTACGGCGGCCGTCAAGCCTTGCACGTACCGCCACAAATCACATGCATAACTCAATTACTCAATGCACTGAAGGAACTGATCATTGCCACCATCATGCCAATTCAACCATTGTTAGTCGACCCGTCTTTTCTCAATTTATTCTCAACTTGCCTTAGAAATAATAATAGCTCTATTCATTACATCATGAACTCAAATCCGTACTCATCCCGAGTGACCTTATTTCACGAAACCACGCTGTTTCAAAACCCACGAATCATCTCATACCCCTCATTTTGCGCACTTTTACATCTTCAACCGGTACACCCATTCTGATACTTCTTTTATGAATCCGAAGTTATTTTCTTTCGTTTCTCAAATGCTACACCACAACCTGAAGATAACACAGAGTACTCCAAGCCCCGTTTCATAATCTGCTGCAAAAGCTCGATACTCAACCATACTACGAACTCAAGATTCTTAGGCACCGTACTTGAAATTTTTGAACTCTCTAAGACCGTTATCGAGAGTCACTTGCTCTGACTTGTTCCCAAACATGATCAACACCAAGGCTCTACTAGCACATGGACACTTTCTCAAGTAAACACCTGACTGTCTCACTTTCCCTGTGCATTACATCTACACGAAGCATAAACGTTGAGTCTTCCAAAAACCTGAATATGAGTCGATAAGGCCAAATATGGCACACATTCCCCAAATCATTTGCTCAAATTACCACTGATGTTTTCTTCCCTTAGTTGCAATGATCCACCAATACACCGATAACCAGGAACCTCACAAATAGACAACCATGCAATCCAATTGTATATGGTGGGGCTCTCCCACTTAGTTTGAAGCTACAATTACATAAATTCTGGAATCTACCGAGATTCTTTCTTCATCGTTGACATGATTCTGCACACGCAACTCGCCAAATTTCTCGAAATCCTTCTATTAACCTTTAATAAACACTCCGAACCACTAGCCACATTTATATATTAAATCTCTTACCAGGTAGCCAGTAGAATTCTTCACAGAAGCTTCGTCAACACCACGCGACCGCTAACCTGTTCACAGGAGATAACCTACCTGTGGAAATTACATGCCGACATACTCCAACGTCGTTGAACTGGGTGCAATTACTACGAAATTAGTAGATCATCCTGAGTCCGAGCTCATTCACCAGCTACATCAGTTCGTTCACTCCTCATGGACGTCAACTAGAGGTGCGACAATGCATTCCAATCCAAAGTCATGTTGTATCCTTCTTCATATCAAGCAACTCCCTCCTGTTGTTTCCAATGTTCCTCAATATAGCAGCTAATATTACAACTTAAGTCTGTAGACCTAGTCATTGTCCATTCTACATCCCAAATCACTCCAAACTTTCCTCAAGACGTGTAATTATCCTACCACGTAACCCATGTGCTACCTTGCCACTCTCCTACTTTGGTCAACCATCTCCTTTAAGGAACTACTCGACTTCTGTTTTCTTACACTTGGCCTTCTCGGAACCTAACCACCACAAGACACCTTTCACATGTCCTTCCCCATCCTTCGCTGCCCAGTTGTTGCCTTAACTAAAAATCCGTCTCTGTAGCACTTGAACCATTAGGTTGTTACCAGCTTTAAACCTTTCCGAGGATTATCCTTCTCGAGCCATTAATACTAGGAATGCTGCTTCGATCCTGAATCATTGCACACCACGATATCTAATGACTGCTGCCCCTATACCAATTCCTAACACCCCGTCATGAAGGCGAGTTGAAGAAAACTATAACACCGACAAACCTTAACGCATTTAACAAGGCGATGGCACCATATCAAAATTAAGAACTCTACCACACTCGAAAATATCAAGCTTCGTTACTCCATCAACCCCAAACCTAAACATTCATAGTCCGGTTGCCTTTTCTCCGCTGGAAATAAAATATGGAACCACTGAATCATGTACTGAGAAAAACCTTCTTTCAAGTCGTTTACTGCCCTGACACATAGACAGGCATTTTACTATTTCATAAACACTATGCGATAACAACGCACGAATCGTCATAAAAATCAATGCCAAATCTCAAAACCTTAGGTAGTACTGATACTTAATTTGAAACGACAGAGCAGCCTCCCACAAGGCGACGACAATAGCCCAATTAATTACACATGGAGAAGCATCCTGCACTACAGCTGTAGCACCATTAAGTATTTCCTCGATCCCCAATTTATAACAAGCGCTTCACGTCGCATAAGATTGAATAGGAAGGAAATGTAGGCATAAGCCTCAAAGGAATAAAATCGCACGTTCAGGAATCAAAAAGGGAAATATTCCTAACAGCCCTGTAGCCTCTCGAAGATAAGCACAGACGTCTCCGTACCGATCCACAATACTCTACTAGACTTGCTCATGACTCGTGAGACCTAAGTGAACCTAGTGCTTTGATACCATGTTGTCACGACCCAAAATCCATTAAAGTCTGTGATGGCGCCGGACACCGCTGTCAGGCAAGCCAACAATACATACTTAGCGTAACTACCCATTTTAATGTTTTTGAAATCAAAAACTTCTTCAATGAAATAATAAAGATAAAACTCATAAAGTAAATGATAAATATTTTTAGCAACTAAATTTCTAAACAATTCACAACCATTCCCAAAACCCGGTGTCACAAGTGCATGAGCATTTACTAGGGAATTAAAATAAAATACATTATCTGTCCAGAATACAAATTAGACAGGAAAATATAATATCTCTGAAGGAGACTCTGTTGGCTGCGGATCGTAATACAAAATGCAGCTTACCTATGTCCCCACAATTATTAACCACACCTCTGCGCCCACAAGGCCGCATAGACATATATGTACCTGCACAATAAAATGTGCAACAAGTGCAGCATGAGTACGAAAACAATGTGTACCTAGTAAGTATCAAGCCTAATGTCGAAGAGGTAGAGGCGAGATGACCGACTTTGAAACTCACTATGGGTCAATAATATTAAATAATCATGAAAATAGAAATATATTATATCAACGTGATTCACAGAGTTAAACATTAAGTTTATTGTACCAGCAGAAGTAAATAAATTTCTTCAATTACAATAAATTTTCAATTTATCAATTAGCCTCAGTTACATGAATAACAATAATTTCCTTAACAAGTAGAAATAAATAAATTCTTTAAATTCCAATAATAATTTCCAAATTTCAATTAGCTTCACAAGCTGAAATAAACTATCAAAGTAACGTGTAATTATTATTATTATTAAGCACGATTTCTGTGAAGGTCGTTCAGCCCGATCCAGAGTTTCGTGTACACTGCCGAGGGACGTGCGGCACGATCCATAGATGCATCTATCCTACCGAGGCGTTCGGCCCGCTTAACAAGAAAGGAGGACGTTTTCTTATGTACCTCTGAAAGGATAGTATATTCATTATAAGATAAATTCGGGAGGATGAACAATTTTTTTAAACAATTAATTAATTTAAACAGAAAATTAAGCATATGAGATTTTCATCTTTATTATATTTCTTAACAATTCACAATTTATATATCAAATAATTCAATTAAATAAAGAATACAATTTACACAAGTAATTCATGCTTTGTGTCCTAAACTACCCGGACTTTAGCATTAATAGTAGCTACGTACGGACTCTCGTCACCTCGTGCGTACGTAACCCCCACAATTAGCAACCATTATTAATTTAATCACCTATGGGGTAATTTTTCCCTCACAAGATTAGACAAGAGACTTACCTCGCTTCGAAGTTCCATAGCCGGCTCCCAAGCCTTTCAAATAACTCGACCGATGCCCAACGCTCCAAAACTCGCTTTCGCTTTATTAACATTCACAAGCTTTTAATCCTCCTCCGATATCGTAACATTGAGTAAAATGCTCATACGCCACCAACAAATTGATATCTACAATTACATTCCCAATTACAATCAAAATATAACTCAAAAATATTTATCAATATCCATTTATGGCTCTCAAAATAGCTACAAGCCTCCAGCTCAAATTGTCTAATAGGTTCACTTACTAGCACATTCAACTCCACTTTTATCATTCAATACTCATTTGAAGTCATTAATGATACTACATTAATTCTCCAATACTGCCAAATTACTATTCATCGTCTTCCTTAACCAACATTTTCAAAACATTCAATTTGGTGATTACTTAGTTGAATACTTCCAACTAAGCTAGAAAATGATTCCATAGGTTCATTGCATCCTTTAATTTTATTTCTAAAAACACTATTTATCTTTCCCTCATTTTCTCAAGAACATTATTCATGCCATGAACTAGAGTTTATGAAATCAATTATCCAACCATGACAACTTGAAAGAAATATTAAAATTACTCTCACCGACTCATAAGAAATGAGCTTGAAGCATTAGTATTACCTTCTTGAAGCTTTTCCTTGAAATTCCAATGTTTGGAAAATTTGGTGTTCTTGAACAACTTGAAAGATTTCTAGGGATTTCAAATATTGAAGGATGTTAATACTAGTGTTAATAGGATGTTATTAACTTAAAATATCCAAAAAAATTCACCTTGTATTCTTAAGTAGTCCCCAAGGTCGAATCCACCATGAAAGAACCAATCACTAGCTCAAGAAAATCTCCAAAAATGGCTGCTGCCCGTGACTACCTTATAAAGGAACAGGTGCTTCAGCGAGTTGTACCGCTGTGTAGGTTGTACCTCGTATTACAAGTTTTGCCCTGCTGGACACCTTTTACTAAAACGTCCATAAGTCTTTGTAGAAATATCCAAATGACGAACGGTTGAAAGAGTTAGAAACTACACTCGAAGATCTTTCATTTGATAGGTTGTCCACCGTATAACTCCTTATATATTTATAGGCATGCTCGTCCAAATTTAGGTTTTTGAGTGTACTCATTTGGAACTTTAGTCTATCATGTAATTTCCAACTTGATTAAGACTTAGGGCTCTCCTTATACCCTACATCACTTATAATATGACTCGTTCACTTATTAACATACGAACCTACTGGAACCTTCAAATCCTGATTTCGGGGTCGTTTTCTCAAAATGTTGACCGAAGTCGAACTTGCCCTTTTAAGGCTAACTTAAGGAACCAAGTGTTCCGATTTCAACCCAAACACTTCCAAATCCCGAACCAACCATCCCCGTAAGTCATAACTCATTAAAAACACATTCGGGGGGTTTTATTTAGGGGAACGAGATTCTAAATGTCGAAACAACCGGTTGGGTCGTTATAACTATCGCCACTACCTCACCGAGGTTAGTCGTGATAGTTACTGAGTACATGGGGTCAGCTTTAATCATACTACACTCTGTATTTATTTGTGCAGATCTTGGAGTTGGACCGAGTTGAGCTCTTGAAGATTGTTCCTACTACTGTGTAGACTGGAAATAGAGCTACATCCTGGTCACATTCCTTGGCGTCTCCATCTATCATTTCATTATTGTATATGATTCGGATAGTGCATTGTAATTTCATACTTGTACTGATATATTAGAGCTCATGCCTCAAAGTTACCTATTTTTAGGGGATTTATGTATGGACTCGGTTCTTATTTATAGTTATTTGGCTTCATATTTAATTATTATATATTTTATTATTATATTTTATTATTTTTTAGTTATTGGCTTTCTTAGAAAGTGGGTTAGGTTCCATCACGATCAGTGAGGGTTTTGGATCATGAAAAGTTGGTACACAACCTTAGGTTCATAGGTTCCACGAGTGTTGAGCAAGTTTAGTAAAGTCTCGTGGATCTGTAGACGTCTGTTTTTATCAGTGAGGACACATTCTTCTAATTTAGCTGAGTAGGCGCCAGTACCCAGGCCAGAGCCATGAAAGGCTGGGGCCGAGGTAGAGGAAGGGGTGAAGCACGCGCTACGGTTAGAGGCTCTGCTAGAGCAGCCACATTGGAGCCACCAGTAGCTCTCGCTGAGGAGAAAATTCATGATTATGTTGAGCCAGTGGGACCAGACCAGACTCTGGAGGTACTTATTGTTGCACCTGGACTTCGGGAGACTTTGGATTAGATTCTGAGTGTGTATACAAGTTTGGCTCGGGGGGGGGGGGAGGGAGAGGGGCATATGATCCTTGTTTCTCCAGCTACTTCGGAGGCTAGGGAAGGAGATGTGACTCCCGCCACATGCACTCCAGAGCAGCTATCTCGTGGTTATCATACACTGGAAGTTTAGCCGGTGTAGCTAGCCGTTGCAGCTCATCCAAAGATTAGGCCAGTCTTGACTGTTGAGGAACATAAGAGGATTGACAAATTGCAGAGATGTCATCCTCCCCAGTTCAATGGAGAGTCTACTGAGGATGCACAGGGTTTCCTTGATCTATGTCATCTAATTTTGCAGACTTTGGGTATAGTGGATTCGAATGGGGTCGATTTACTACCTTCCAGTAAAAGGGGATATCATATATATGGTGGCAGACTTACGAGTCGAGTAGACCAGCTGGCACAACACCACTTACATGGTCTCAGTTCTCAGATCTCTTCTTGGAGAAATGTATTCAACATACTCGCAGATATGAGCTGTGTAGTGAGTTTGAGCATCTACGCCAAGGGGGATGACCCTGACTCAGTAAGAGATGAGGTTCACAGAGTTGGCACGACATGTTGTATTATTGGTCCCTACTAAGAGGGAGAGTGTTAGGAGGTTCAATGAGGGCTTTAACTTTGGTATTCCGTATAGTATGGTCCAGGAGGTTGAGACTGATATAAGTTTTCATCAGGTTATGGAGATTGTTAGGCACTTAGAGCATATGCGCAGGCAGGAGGGAGAGGAGCAGAACGTCAAGAGGCCCCGTGGTTTAGCTTGTTTCAGTAGTGCCTCATCTGGATGTCATGTGCATCACTATAGAGATCGTTCTTTCAGGCCTGTTTAGTCAACCCATCAGGTTCCTCGTGGTTCTTCAATAGGCCATGGTTCATACAGTACTCGCCCAATCGATTCATCTTTAAGTGAATTACCGAAACAGAGTTCATACCGTGCTCCATCTATTCGGGGTTCCTCGGTCGTGTATTCAAGTTCTCAGGGGCAATCATAGAGTTAGTAACCTCACCAGAGGAGGCGTTGTTTTAGGTGTGGAGACTTGAGTACTATCAAGAGGGACTGCCCCAATCTTTTGAGTAGGGTACCACGTCAGGGAACCCATTCCATAGTTCTAGTGCCAGAAATTACACCACCCATACAGCCAGCCCGAGGTAGAGCTCAGTTTGTTTGAGGCCATCTAAGAGGGAGAGGATATGTCCATTGCGATGCATTCCCAGCCAGGCTAGAGGAAGTTGCTTCAGATGCTGGGATCATAAGGATTATTCGATATTATTTGACCTATCAAGAAGCTCCTAAAGCTGATCTTTCAATTCCTTCAACTCTGTCGGTGCCATACGATATGGAGGAATATAAATGGGTTGAGTGCCCGACACCAAGTCAATACCAAAATCAATGTCCCTATCGGGTGGCATGCCCGGCAAATCTGTAGGAAAAACATTCGGAAAGTCTCTCACTACCGTAACAAACTCAATGGTGTGAGTATCAGCACCAACATCCCTCATAAAGGCCAAATATGCCATACATCCCTTCACAACCATCCGTTGGGCCTTCAAATATGAAATTACTCTACTAGGAACATATTCCATAGAACGTCTCCACTCAATCCTAGGCAATCTGGACATCGCCAACGTCACGGTCTTAGCGTGATAATCCAGAATAACATGACATGGTGACAACTAATTCATTCCTAGAATCACGTCAAAATCAACCATACTAAGCAGTAAAAAATCAACTCTCGCCTCCAATACTATAATAGTCACCACACACGACTGATATACACAATTTACAATAATAGAATCGCCCACCGGTATAGATACATGGATAGGTGTAACTAAAGAATCACGGAGCATAACCAAGTAGCGAGCAAAGTACGATGATACATATGAATAAGTAGAACCAAGATCAAATAATATGGAAGCATCCCCGTGGCACACTGAAGCAATACCTGTGATCAATGCATCTAAAGCAACTGCCTCTGGCCTGGCAGGAAAAGCATAGCATCGAGCCTGACCACCACATATCTGACCTCCCCCTCTCGAGCGACCTCGACCTGTACGACCTCCACCCCGAGATGGATGAACGGGTGGTGTAGCAGCTGGTGTAGGGGTCATAGATTGGACTCCCTACTGCACTAGACCTCTGTAGTTACAGCGACAATACTTCCTCACATGTCCTAACTCTCCACAATCATAACAAGCTCGAGTTGGAAATGGTGGTAGGGCTTGCATCGGACCCCGAGAACTATAACCACTGGAAGAACTCTATGAACCCTAAACTGATGGAGAACGAGATGAACTCTGAGATGGGAGGGCACTGAAATATGACTGACCCAGACAACCACTATATGAATCATGACTAGCTGATGTGCCACAATGTACCAGACGAGCCATCTGAGCGGGCTTGTAAGGACGACCTTTGTTGTGATGTGACTGACGTCCAGATGAGGTACCATTGAAACCACTAATACTATGGAGCCTCTTGCCCTCTCGCTCCTTGTTCTCAAGCCTGCTAACAAACTCCAAACACCTAGCAATCTCGACCACTTGGTCAAAGCTAGCATCCATCTCAGCCTCTCGGGCCAAACTGTAATGTAGGCCATAGTTGACGCCATCAATGAACCTCTTGATCCTCTCTCTCTCTCTCTCTCTCTCTCTCTCTCTCTCTCTCTCTATGGGAACCAACCATATAGCATGACGGGCTATATTTGCAAATCGCATCTCATATTGGGTCACAATCATATCTTCCTGACATAGCTACTCAAAATATCTATGCAGCTCCTCCTTGCGGGTCTGTGGAACAAACCTCTCTAAAAAGAGAATGGATAACTCATGCCATTAGAGTGGTGCAGCGCCAACTAGCCTGCTAAACTCATAGGCCTGCCACCATTGGTAGGATGCCCCATTCAACTGGAAAGTGGTAAATGCAACTCCATTGGTCTCCAAAATACCTACGGTGCAAAGAATCTGCTGATAACGATCTAGGAAATCCTGAGCATTCTCTGACTCTGCACCCGATGTCTGGATTCCCTGAGCTACCGGCTCTGGAGTACGGGCGGCATGAGTCTGAGCACCACCCCCGGCCTGAGAAGTGGCTGGTGCGGCTCGAACTGAAATCGTCTGAGCAAGGCTAGTGCATACCGTCAAAATCTGGGCCAAAGCCTCCTTAAGGCCTAGAATCACAATGGGTACACCTGTTTCCTGGGCGGGTCCCACCGGCTCAATAACGTCTGGTACCTACTCCTCACCTGGAGCAACTGGTGGCTACACAAGTGCTGCTCTAGATGTGGTATGAGCTGCACCTCAGCCTCTACCGCAACCTAGATATCTCGCGGCCCTAGTTGGTTTTACTGGTGGCTGTCTGCCTAATCCGGTCGCACGTTCCCTCACCATCTATGAGAGAATAGAAGAATAGAAGTTCAGTTTCCAGAATCAATAAATCTGCATGACAAGAGTACTAGAAAGTGAAGATTTCTAATAGTTCAGTAGCCTCTCGAAGATTAAGTACAAACGTCACTGTACTGATCTAGGATACACTACTAAACTTGCTCATGACTCGTGAGACCTTAGCAATCTAGTTCTCTGATACCAACTTGTCACGACCCAAAACCCACAAGTCATGATGGCACCTAACCCAACCCGCTAGGTAAGCCAACAATCACATGATTAACAATGAAAATAAAATAACATGTTCTAATAACTCAACAATGGAAGAATGTCATAGAATAACTGAGAATATAGTCAAAATTCCACTACAACCCAGGCCCAAAATCTGGTGTCAACAAGTAAACGAGAACTACGAATCATAAAGTACATAGTAAATAGTTTGATACAAATGTCTAAACATAAGAAATAGTAAAGATAAAGATAACGGGAAGAGAGCTTCAAGGACTGCGGATGGATTGGCAGCTACCTCGTAGACTCCCAAACAAGATGGCATAACTCAAGTCGGAAAATCACCTCGACCGGATGTACTTGAATCTGCACATGAAGTGAAGAGTGTATTATGAGTACAATCGATCCAATATACTCAATAAGTAACAACACTAACCTTGGTTTAAAAGTAGTGACGAGCTTAGAACAACAGTCAAATGCCAGTACAATAACCGATAACAATTCAAAAAATATAGGATAAAACATAGAACACATTAAATCAATGATATCAAGTATATCTCATCCTCATTTCAGGAATTTAGGCATGCTTTCAAGTATAACAGTTTAAAGCCCACCACGGAAAAAAGAAGGTCAATTAACATTTAGCATGAGGAAAGTACATCTCTATGCCTACATGTCAAGTATACATGTAAATCAACAGTATCACAATAGATCCATCAAGAGTATTTACAATAGATCCATCAAGAATATTTACAAGAGTATCAAACTTCAAAGGGGCGGATCCTGCCCAAGCGCTAATTATAATCACTTAGTCCAATAATGAGGTATGGTGCACGCGTCGCCTCAAAATAATAACACCCATCCCAATATGGTCCTGGCGTACGCGTCACCTCAAAATCAGTACCAAACCGTCTCTAAGCCCCAAACTCAGTCATTTACCATTCAAGTCTCACATGAACTTATCCCAAATATTCAATAAAATAGTTTTACCTTTAAACGATATCAGTAACATATAAGAAGTGCTGAGACGGAAATATCATACACGGATATAGTATCATGACTGAGAACGTGTGTGCAAATAAGGCATATAATCAAGAATAGCCCTATCAAGTTTCAAGCAGTTAGCACATAGCCTAGATATAATATCTAACATGATTCACAATTCAAATAATCAAAAAAGTAGAGAGGACGCAAGGATAACATAATACGATATCAATACAAGCCCAGTATTAGCCTAAAAGCCTCCCAAAACCATGAACAAACTAGTGCACGCGCACACGCCCGTCAACAAGCGAATACGTCGCCCCAATATCTTTCACATAACGTAGTACTTAGGGTTAAGCACCCTCAAATCCAAGTCTATAAGTGTTACTTACCTCAAACCACGCAAATCACAACTCCAATAACCCCTTCCCACGTGTATCGGCCTCCAAACGACTCGAATCTAGTCACAAACAACTTAGTATCAACAAATAATGCCATGGGAAACAACTCCAAACAATAAAGTTTTGCCTTTTATCAAAATAGAAAAGTCAACTGATAAAGTCAACCTGGGCGCACATCTCGTACACTGACAAAATTTATAAAATCTGAACAGCCATTTAATTACGAGTCCAACCATACCAAAACTATCCAATTCCGTCCTCAAATCGACTTTCAAACATCCGTTATTTATTTTTGAAACATTTCCACAATATCCCCCATTTCTTCACTTTAATCTACAAATTTAAATGTTAAAACGAAGATGGAATCATGATATAACAACAAATCCAAGTCAAAAATACTTACACTGATCCAAGACATGAAAACTCCCTCCAAAATCTCCCAAAACCGAGCTCAACAACTCTAATTAATAAAATGGTACTCTAACCCTCAGTTTGGAATTAAATATATGCTGCCCGGTTGTTCCTCTTTGCGATTGCGGAAATTGCCTCGTGATCACGAAGAACAAAAATGTGGCCCTAAAATAAATACGCTTCGCGAACACGTTGCTTACCAGTATTAACTCTTCTCGAACGCGCCTCCAACTACGTGATTGCATAGGATTGAAACCTTACAACCCAACTGACCACTCCTCTTACGCGAGCACATGATCCTCCCCGCGTTTGCATTGACCTGAGACCACAAAGCTTCGCGAACGCATGCCCATTATCACGAATGCGTAGACTCACTTCCACCAGTGACCAAACAAGCCTTTGCGGTAGTGGACCTTCTTTTGTGATCGCATATAAGGAAACCAGAACTGGATATATCAGCAGTCCTACAAGTCCCAAAATGAGTCAAACATGATCTGAATGACACCCGAGGCCCCCGGGACCCCATCCAAACATAGCAACAGGTCCTAAAACACGATATGAACTTAGTCGAAGCCTCAAATCTTATCAAACAACAATGAAATCACGAATCGCACCCCAATTCAAGCCTAATGAACTCATGAACTTCCAACTTCTAAAACTAATACCGGAACCAACAAACCATCTCCGATTCACCTCACATTTTGAACATAAATCATAAATGATACCACAGACCTATTCAAACTTCTCAATCTTCCAAACATTTAATTTTCCAACTTTCGCCAATTCAAGCCAAAACGGCCTACAGACCTCCAAATCAGTATCTGGACATACACCTAATTCCAAAATCACCATACGAAGCTATCAGAACCATCAAAACTCTATTCCAGAGTCGTGTACACAAAATTCAAACTCCAGTCACCTCATTCAACTTAAGCCTTCAACCTTGGGACTAAGTGTCCCATTTCACACAGAAACATCCACGAAACAAAACCAACCACCCCGGCAAGTCACATAACTATATTTAGACATGCAGCGATAAATGGGGGAATATGGCTATAATACTCAAAACAACAGGCCGGGTAACTGTACAGGGACAGACCTGCGATGTCAGATGATGAGCTAAAGAGGTTGGACAAGTTGACCAAGTTGTTTCTCCCTCACTTTATCGGTGCACCTTCAAAGGACTTAGTACTTCTTGGACCGTTTCCAAGAGATTTTACGTGAGATGGCACTAGATGAGTCCAATGGAGTAGATTTCACCATCATTTAGATGTGTGGTTCTACCAAGAGGTGGTGGCAGGTTCACGAGAAGGGCAATCCAGCGAGATCACCTTCTCTCACATGGGCTTAGTTCACGCACTTATTTTTGGAGAAGTTTATTCCCTTCACTCACCAAGAGGAGTTGCGCAATCAGTCAATAAGGGTATCATAACTGTTACTCAGTATGAGACTAGATTTGTTTATATGTCACGCCATGAAGCTATCTTGATCCCTATTGAGAGGACAAGGTGTGGAGGTTCATAGAGGGTCTTACATATGGCATCAGACTTCAGATGGTTAGAGAGGCTGAGACTGAGATTTCTTTCACCTGGGTAGTGGAGATCGCCAGGAGGATTGAGCGCATTGGAGGCCCGGTGAGAGAAACGATCTTTGATAAGAGGCCTCGTGATTTTGGAGCATTCAGTGATGCCTCATCTGGAGGTAGGGGTTTCTTTGGTAGAGGAAATTCCATCAGGCCAGTACAGTCAACCCTACAGGTCACACATGGTACTTCTAGCAGTCATTGTGTGTATGGGTCTCGTTCCGAGCAGCAAACATTTAGTGAACCTTCAGCTCCTATTAGTGTACCACCGATTTATAGTTATTATAGTGGTTATTTAGGCCATCGTGATCAATATGAGATTTAGCAGCCACGCCAGCCGATTGTTTGCTTTGAGTGCGGGGATGCGATTCATATCAGGAAGTATTGTCTAAGGATACATGGCAGTATGTCACAACAGGGTACTCATGCGATGATTCTGGTACCAGTTGCTTCACCACCCACTCAGCCAACTAGAGGTGGGGGTCAGGTAGCCCGAGGTGGAGGCCGCTCAGTTAGAGGTGGAGATCAGTCAATGAGAGGTCATCCTTGAGGTAGAGGAAAGGGCTCTGGAGCTCAGCCCCATTGTTATGCATTTCTGGGTAAGCCTAAGGCGGAGTCGTCCGATACAATTATTACAGGTATTATCTCAGTCTGTCATAGAGGTACTTTTGTATTATTTGATCAAGGTTCTACATATTCTTATGTGTCTTCCTATTTTTCTTTGCATTTGAGTATGCCTTGTGATTCTCTTGATGTTCCTATTTTGGTGTCCACACCGATTGAATATTCCATAGTAGTTGATCTGGTGCACCGATATTGTGTTGCTACTATTAATGGTTTCTATACTATAGTTGATCTTTTGTTACTGAATATGGTAGATTTTGAGGTCATTCTTAGTATGGATTTATTGACCCCGCATCATGCTATCTTGAAATATCATGCCAAGACTATGACTTTAGCTGCGGAAGAGTTGCATAGATTAGAGTGGAAAGGGACTCTCGGTCACTCCACTAGAAGGATGGTTTGATATTTAAAGGCTCGACGCATAGTTGAGAAGGGGTGTTTAGCGTAGTTAACTTACATCCGAGATTCTAGAGTAGAGGTTCCTCCTATAGATTCAGTGTCAGTTGTGAGGGAGTTTCCAAAGGTATTTCTTGCAGATTTGTAGAGTATGCCACCTGACAGGGATATTGAATTTTGTATTGATTTGGTACCGGGAACTCAACCAATTTCTATTCCACTGTATCGTATGACTCCAGCTGAGTGGAAGGATTTGAAGGATCAGTTGCAGGATTTGCTCCATAAGGGATTTATTAGACAGAGTGTTTCACCTTGGGGTGTGCCAGTGTTGTTTGTTAAGAAAAATGGCAGATCGATGAGGATGAGTATTGGCAATCAACAACTGAACAAGGTGACTATCAAGAACAAGTAAATGTTACCTAGGATTGATGATTTATTTGACCAGCTTTAGGGTGCCAAGGTATTTTCCAAGATTGATTTGAGATCTAGCTACCATCAGGTGAAGAGTAGGGCATCAGATGTCCCCAAAACAGCTTTTAGGACTCGTTATTGTCATTACGAGTTCTTGGTGATGTCATTTGGTTTGACTAGTGCTCTTGCAGCCTTCATGTATTTGATGAACCGAGTGATCAAGCATTATTTGTGTTCCGTTATGATTGTCTTTTTTGATGATATTCTAGTTTACTCTCGTAGTAGAGAGCAGCATTAGCAGCACCAATGGATTGTACTTCAAAGCTTGAGGGATGATCATTATCTATATGCAAAGTTTACCATGTGTGAGTTCTTGTTGGACTCAGTTTCCTTTTTGGGTCCTGTTGTGTCTTCTGATGGTATCAAGGTGAACCCTAGAAGATTGAAGCAGTTCAGAATTAGCATAGAGCTACGTCAGCTATAGAGATTCAAAGCTTATTGGGTTTGGCAAGCTACTATCACCATTCGTGGAGGGGTTTTCATCTATCTCAACCCTATTTACCAAGTTGACTCAGAAGGGTAGTCTTTTCAGATGATTTGACAAGTGTGAGGAGAGCTTTCAAAGCTTAAGACGACCTTGAATACAGCCTCAGTATTGGTGTTGCCCATAGGTTTGGGGTCTTACACTATATATTGTGATGCATCACATATTGTTCTTGTCATGGTATTGATGCAAGAGGGTAGGGCTATTGCCTACGTGTGACGAGCTCGGAACACGCACTTAAATTATGCTCATTAATCAAATATAATATAGTATAATATCGTATCCATAGGGATTAGATTTGAAAAATATTCCCATAGTTTCTAGCTTTATTGATATCCAAGATGATCACAATTGAGAATAATATGAGTTCTAACTAAAATTAACTAAGATCTAAAGCTATTGATGTCACTCCCCTAAACCAGGGAGCGCGACCGACGCTCAACCGATTGAACCCGGCCGAGCAAGCCTATTAGATTTCCTTCTACCCAAACTTATCCATGAATGGAGATAATACAAATTTTCATTAATTAGACAAAAGGGTGTTCATGTCTACAATACCAATTCACTTACTAATAGTTTCATCATTTTTAAAGTCTCAAATGGAACAAGTAATACAACACCACCAACAACAACAACATGATATTGTTTGACTTTTCCAGCACCAATACACAACCCACACTATGTCTACGGAGCATCTAGTTGATACAAAAGAGTACTATGATAATGCCGGATACAAGGCCCCGACTATACCACAAACACAATACACGAGGAACAAAAGATACATGACCCCAAAATGAAGTGGGGCTCACCAATTCAGCTAGGAAGAGGATGTACCGCTATCACTGATCAATGTCTCCTGCTGTGGAACCACCTGCATCCATTGAAGATGCAGCGCCCCCGACAAAAGGGACGTTAGTACATATGGAATAGTACTAGTATGAATGAAAAACAACCCTCTCAATAGAATGATAAATAATACAAACAAGAATATCATAATATCAATGGAAGCCTTAAACAACATCAAACCTCAATTTAGGATCAAAACAATGTTTAAATTAATTTCCATATCTCACATTCAGAAATTTATTTTTAGTATTGATATACCATTGTTCACAATACCAATACCATCGTACTCTCAGCACGGAGTCCGATCATGACTCGATCGGCTAGGCTACCTCATTAGAGACATCAACCACAATTACTCTCAATATCAATACCACCGTCTTTAACACGGAGTCCGATCATGACCTGATCGGCTAGTCTATCCATTAGGGACATCGACCACAATAACCATTTCAATTACAATTTCCAGCACAATCACCACCATGTGTGTGGCATGGTGTCCGATCACGACCCGATCGGCTAGGCTGTCTTATTCGAGACATCAACCTTTTTATATCGATCATCGCATTTCATACTTCTTTCACATATTTTCATTTCATTGGCAATAATGGCCATAATTATAAATCATTCTTGGCACGTTGTTCGTACTTAGTATTTCATGCTCACCTTTTCACTTTCCTACATCAACATCATCATCACCAATAACAGCAATCCAAATTAAGGTGTGTAGTACACCTGTGAGCAATTGAGACTCTAAAGCACATAGAGATTCTTCACAAAATTTGGCATGACGTCCTTCGTTTGAATTTGACTTGAAGTCAAACATTTTTAATGCACAACCCATATTTTTAACACATCCTCAATTGATAACATAACATAAATAAAGCATTTGGGATACTTATGTAACATATATCTTTCAATCCAATCTTACTCGGAATAGCCAATTTTATAATGAACCACTCGGGACTTACATAAATTACATGAATGTTGTGGGATTCAATTCTAAGAGAAGAGTTTAGCCAACATACCTTAATTGAGCTTCCTTAAACTCTAAAATGTTCCGGAATTCTTAGCAACTTCAATCTATTGTAGAAATATAACAAATTAAACCAAAATTAGAAGATGATCATGGTTCTAGCTCATTTGAGCATTTTATCAAACACTAGGTGTGCATTAAGGTTTGAAGGTCCTTTTATAGAGGATTCAATCATCCCACAACCCATTCTTTACCCTGCTTAGTACAACAATCTTCCTATGCCCCTTGATATCACATGCATGTAAAATAAACAACTCTTATGCCCAAATATTATCTTGCTAATTACCCATTTTCAGATAATTTCGAAATTAGGGGTTAGGGTGTAGAATCTTACCTCAAGGATGAAGACCATGTGGGTTATCCTTGTTAATCTTGTAAGATTCGAGCAAGAATTGAAGAACAATTATTAAGGAACACTTTCTCACTCTAGGGCACTCTCTCTCACTCTAAAATGTCAGTTTTTAGCTTAAAATGTCCCAAAGCATGCATTTAACGAAGTAGGGTCGGGTTTTAAAAACCCAAAAATGGAGCTTCGGAACAAGGTCTGCGATCGCATAATTGATATGCGGTCCGCATATCAGCTGCATATTTTGGCCTCCAAAACTGGGCGTGACTGTCCCGGTCTGCGGTCTTTATGCAGCCCGCAGACCTGTTTTGCAGTCGCATAATGCACCACAGAACTGGTTTGCGGTCGCAGAATGCGCCACACACCTGACCTCCAAAATTGCCCATCCCTGCCTTACTCTGCGACCATTATGCGGTCCGCAGAGTGATTCTGCGACCGCATAGTGGGCCGCAGAAACGTCCTCTTTTGCCAAAATTTTTCCTTTACTCCTCAATGCATTGTTTATCCTCAAACACGAAAGTCCTCAAACACGTAAGTCTAATTCAGCACCATGAAACATTATTTTCTTTTGCAAAATTTTACTGGGCTTTACACGTAAGTTCTTTGAAATTCTCCAGGGTGTTACATTCTCCCCCGCTTAGGATCATTCATCGTCGAATGAGGTTAAAAAACCGTCATTAGCATCAAATATGGACCAACTGTTAATTCACAGTCACCAGTATTTTCAAAATTTGGCTAACTCCCTAAATTTCCAAAAATTTTGCCAGAGTCTCCCTTGTAACGGGGCCTATCCACCTGCCAGAGAACCTCATAAACATATCCTAACACCATATACATAATCCATCGACGTAACATAACACAAAACAACACCAATTAAGGCCTCACAAGCAATATATTACCGAAAAGGAACACCGTTAACGTCAATTTGTACAAATGATACATAATTCATAGAAGGTAACCCTTAGAATTTTTATAGAACACAACTTTATAAATACATGGCTATTCAAACAAATAAGGATACTTTTTCTTCATTTCTTCCTCAGCATCCCATGTAGCCTCTTCCACCTGTTGCTTTCGCCATAGCACTTTCACGGATGTAATTTCTTTATTTCTCAACTTTTGGACTTTTCGATCAATAATAGAAATTGGAATCACTTCATAAGTCAATTTCTCATTAACCTCAATAGTCTCAACCGGAACAATGAGTGTCGCGTCTCCTACTACTTTCTTCAACATAGACACATGAAACAACGGGTGTACTAATGACATCTCAGGTGGTAGCTCAAGCTTGTACGCCACCTCACCGATCCTCTGAATTATTTTGACTCAATTTCCCTTTCTTACCAAATCGCATTACACCCTTCATGGGGTACACTTTTAATAATACCCAATCATCTTATTTGAACTCCAAATCCTTACGATGAACATCCGAATAGGATTTCTGATGACTCTGAGCAGTCTTCAACCGCTCCTTAATGATTTTAACTTTTTCCATAGCCTAATGCATGAGATCTGGCCCTAATAACTCTACTTCCCCAATTTCGAACCACCTAATAGGAGATCTACATCTCCTACCATGCCATCTGAATGCTAGCATGATAGCTATTATTGTATGCAAATTCTATAAGTGGTAGAATTGGAAGTCTAAAATGGAAGCACGCAATATATCCTCAAGCGTCTGAATAGTATGCTTTGCCTGCCCGTCAGTCTGTGGGTGAAAGGCTGTACTAAGATTCACCTGAGTACCCAGACCATGCTGAAATTCTTCAAAATATTAGTAGTGAATTGTGCTCCCCAATCAGAAATGATGAAAACTGGAGTGCTATGCAACCTGACTATTTCTTTGATATACAACTGAGCATATTGTTCCGTTGTGTCGGTAGACTTAACCGGCAAAAAGTGTGCTGATTTCGTGAGTTGATCCACAATCAGCCAAATTGAGTCAAACTTGCGCGGAGTGTACGGTAATCCTACCACAAAATCCATATTAATCATTTCCCACTTCCACATTGGAATTTCTATGTTCTGTGCCAACCCACCGGGACTTTGGTGTTCGGCCTTTACTTGCTGACAATTCAGACATCTTGCCACAAAGTCTACCACATTCCTCTTCATGTCATTCCACCTATAGACTTCCTTAAGATCATGATACATTTTTGTATAACCCGGGTGAACGGAATACCTAGAAGTTGTTAAGTTTAGAATTTTAATAATGATCAATATCCATAAAGAAGTCTTGACTAATGTTATATTCGTGTATGCAGATTCTATAAAAGGAAGGAGCAACTCATAAGGGCAGGAATATTTGTGACTCAATATTTCATGGAATTGACTATGAAGAAATAAGATATCTGTAATGAAAAAGATCCAGAAACAAAGTGAAGAAATATAATAGGAGATAATTTGAGTACTGTCACTTTCTTTTATAAAGCATGGAGCATGGCAATTTGAGTAGGAGACAATTTGAGTGCTGCCCTTTTCTTTAATAAAAGCATGGAGCATGAAGTACTCCTTGAATAAATTAATCTACCCCACCAAATGGAGACAATTTGAAGTGATGTTCATTTCCTAAATAAAGCGTGGAGCTATGGAGCATCTCGGCATGGAACAAGAGCACTCCTTGGATTAATTAATCCAGCCCATCACTCTTGAAGGAATCAAAGACATCTTTCTGGAATCAAAGATCAGTAACATACTGTGGGCATTAAAAACAATACTCAGTTATAAGAACACAGGCGAACTCAAGAATCAAATACGCAGCCTTCTATACAATTGTCTATCCAACTACAAGTTCTTTATTCTACTCTTAACAAGCATTGAGATTTACTTTTAGTAGATTTACTGTGTACACAAAGGAGTGAAGAGAGACTAAAAAATATTGGAGAGGCAGTGTGTCCTTAGAGGTTGTGTCATTATTCGTTACTTTGGTGAGCGAGTGAAAGCCAACGAGTCGTTGTTGGTGAGCGTATTAAAACCAACCCTTGTTCGTTGTTGGTGAGCGAGTGAAAACCAACCTTGTCAATGATGCTGGTGAACGTTGAAAATCACACAAGCTGTACACAATTCATATCACAAAGATATAAAGAGATAACATCCTTGCAACCCAAGGAGTCTGGAATAGGATACCACATTAGTTCCGAACCAGTATAAAATTCCTGGTGTCATTTACCTTACTGATTTCATATGTTATTATAAGAAATTATTGTTTGTTGAGATTAGTATTTGAATTAATCAAAGTACTAACAGTATTGGGAAGTCTGTCTCCGCATCAGTCGACTAAGAGCATACCATAGTCGACTAGAATTTTTTAACAGGCTACAATTCACCCCCCCCCTGTACTTTTAGAAGTTTGAGCTTCAGTCATAATTATTTCCCGGAGACCATCTACATTTGTAACACATAGATGCCCTGGTACCTTAGTGTACCATCACCCATGCCAAGAGAAAAGGCCATGGTCTTATGTTTATGAATCCCCTCTTTCAATTGCACCAACAATGGATCGTTGTATTGCTTCTCTTTGACTTCCACAACAAGCGATGATTCAGCCCTATTTTTCACAATTACCCCTCCTTCACTAGAGTTCGCAAGACGAACTCCAAAACTAGCCAATCGGTGAACTTCCTTAGCCAATGACCGTTGATATACCTCCAAGTGTGCTAAACTACCCATAGATTTTTGGCTAAGAGCATCCGCCACAACATTAGCCTTCCTCGGATGATATAGAATATCAATGTCGTAGTCCTTGAGTAACTCAAGTCATCTTCTCTACCTCAGATTCAATTCCTTCTGCGTGAAAATATATCAAAGTCTCTTATAGTCCGTGAATATATCAACATGGACACGATATAAATAATGACGCCAAATTTCAATGCAAATACCACCGCCGCAAGTTCTAAGTCATGTGTTAGATAGTTCTTTTCATGATTCTTGAGTTGCCTAGAAGCATAAGCTATCAGCTTGCCATGTTGCATTAATACACACCCAAGCCAAATTCTTGAAGCATCACAATATACCACAAATCCATCTGCACCCTCTGTAAGGTCAACACCGGTGTCGTAGTCAATCTTGCTTTTAATTCCTGGAAACCCCTTTCAAATGCATCTGACAATTGGAACTTAATTGCCTTCTGCGTCAATTTAGTCAATGGAGAGGCAAGAGTTGAGAACCCTTCCACAAACTTTGTGTAATACCCCGCTAAGCATAAGAAACTACAAATCTCTGTTGGAGTTGTAGGCCTCGGCCAATTCTTCATAGCTGTAATTTTCTGAGGATCAACCTTAATTCCTTCACTAGAGACGACATGACCCAAGAATGTGATAGATTCAATCCAAAATTCATACTTTGAAAACTTTGCATATAACTCGTGCTGATATAGGGTTTGCAGAACTACCCTAAGATGATCAGCATGGTCCTCTCAACTTTGTGAATATACAAGAATATAGTCAATGAACACTATCACAAAAGAATCGAGGAACGACTTGAAAACTCGGTTCATAAGATCCATGAAAGCTGCTAGGGAATTTGTTAGCCCAAAAGACATTACCAAAAATTCAAAGTGCCCATGTCGGGTTCTAAAAGCTCTTTTTGGAACATCCTGCTCCCTGATCTTCAATTGGTGATACTTGGATCGTAAATCAATTTTGGAGAAGTACTTAGCACCTTGTAATTGGTCAAACAAGTCATCTATCCTTGGCAGTGGGTATTTATTCTTGATTGTGACTTTGTAAAGTTGTCGATAGTCAATACACATTCTCAATGACCTATCTTTCTTTCTTACAAAAAGGACCGACGCGCCCCAAGGTGACACACTTGGCCGGATGAAACCCTTTTCTAACAAATCTCTCAATTGTTCCTTTAACTCCTTCAATTATGTCGGTGTCATTCTGTAGGGTGGAATAGATATAGGATGCGTGTCTGGAATCACATCAATCCCAAAATCAATCTCTCTATCAGGTGGGATCCCAGCGAGCTCATCCGGAAATACTCCCAGAAATTCATTTACAACAGACACAGACTCAAGTGTAGGTGCCTCAGCATCGATGTCTGTAACCCGGAATAAATGGTAAATACACCCCTTGCTGATCATTTTCGTGGCCTTAAGATAATAAATAAACCTACCATTCGGCACTACATCATCACCATTCCACTGAATAACTGGATCATTTGGATATTCGAACCTAACAGTCCTGGTTCGGCAATCAAGCTCGGAAAAATAAGAATAAAGCCAATCCATCCCCATTATTATCACATCAAAATCAATCATTCCCAATTCAATGAGATTGTCCATGGTGCCTCGACCATACAACGTGACAACACAATCCCTATAAACCTGTGCGGCCAAAATAGACTCTCCAACCGGAGTACATACAGAGAATGGCTCATGAAGTTGTTCCGGTTCTATCCCAATTTCCATAGCAACATAAGGTGTGCATATGACAAAGTGGAACCGGGATTAATAAGGGAATACACATCATGAGATTGGACAGTTAATATACATGTGACAACATCTGTAGAAGCCTTTGAATTCTGGAGACCCCTCATAGCATAGAAAGGGTCAGATCCTCCCGAACTCTGTGCTCCACCCCTAGCTGCACCACGCCCAGCGGGTCTTGGGGTTCCTCGAGCTGGAGGAGGTACTGCAGATGTAGTAGCTGCAGAACTGGCTAGCTGTGCCATGCACCTGCCCGCACCCTAGCGGGACAAACGGCAATCCCTCTGAATGTGACCCCTCAATCTGCATCCGTAGCATATGGGTAAGTCCATGTAGCATATTCCTAGGTACATCTTTCCACACCTAGGACATGGGGGCCTCCTCTGCTGCTGGAATCTACCACCATGACGACGCTGATGGTAGGATCCCCTGTTGCCCTGACTGGGCCTGAAACGGCTCCACTACTATTGCTGGCTGGGCCCTGATGGCGGTGCACTAGCCTAAGACTGAGCAAAGGACTGTGATGGCCCTGACGACCCTCCCCTAAAGGCTGACCTACCTCCACCAGAAGAACCACCAAAGTTGCCTGCAGACTGGGCCTTATTACTGCCTATTCGCTCCATTTTGTTATTCAATTTGCGGGTTTTTGTGGCCTGAGCGAATGCCACCATCTTTCTATATTTCATATCATAATTCAAGGATGTTGTAGCGGCCTCATTAATTACCAAAGGGCTAAGGCCTTGTTCAAACCGGCGCACTCTAGCCTCCATAATAGGCAACATGTAAATAGCATACTTGGACATGTACGTGAATCTCATGTGGTAATCCTACACACTCAGGCTACCTTACCTCAGGTTCTCAAACTCAGCAGCATGGGCTGCCTTAGTCTGGGCAGGCAAGAAATGATCAATGAAGGCATCGGCAAACTCACTGCGCCTCGCCGGAGGGCTCCCTTCTTCACGGGACTCCTCTCATAGTTCAAACCAAGAATATGCCACCTCCTTCAGGCGGTAGGAGGATAATTCCACTGCCTTCATCTCAGTAGCACGCATAACTCGGAGAGTCTTGTGCATCTTATCAATGAAGTCCTGGGGATCCTCCTCTAGGTTAGTACCCGTGAACACTGGAGGATCCAACTGGAGAAAGCAGTTCACCCTGGAACTAGTAGAATCCCCTAGCTGACTGGAAGTACTGGGTGCCACATTTGATCTCTGGGTCTGGGAAGCCACTATCTGAGCCAACATATGTATGGATCCCCTAAGATCAACATCATAAACACTAGAATCGGGATCTGTAACTGGAGGTGGAACCGGTATATCAGTCAGAGGGACCGTTGCACCCTCAGTAGGTGTAGGGACAAGTGCGGTTTGATCAGTTGTAGTAGAATCATGCATTGTAGTAACTGGAGGAATACTCTCACTACTTGGGTTCTCAGTCGCATCATCAAATATAGGATCAACTGTCACTCCTGGTGTTACATTGGCTCTTTGGCCAGTTCTTGCCTTTTTCTTAGGTGCCATATACTAAAATTTAAAGTAAAGCATGAGTTAAAACAGGAACAATCTTACATCCAGCTTTATCGCACGATCAAGAACATGAAAGAAGGGTATTATTCCTAAATGCCCAAGTAGCAAACTAATTATAGATGTGGTCGACAACACACTGATAAGAAGGACTCTACTAGACACGGCTCCGAGACATCCTAGGACACTTTAAAACCTTAGGCTCTGATACTAAGTTTTTCACGTCCCGAAACCGGGGAGCGCGAACAGCGCTCAACCGAGTGAACCCGGCCGAGCAAACCTATTAGATTTCCTTCTACCCAAACTCATCCATGAATGGAGATAATTCATATTTTCATTCATTAGACAAAAGGGTGTTCATGTCTACAATACCAATGCACTTACCAATAGTTTCATCATTTTTAAAGTCTCAAATGGAACAAGTAATACAACCACAAAATGATATAGTTTGACTTTCCCGGCACCAATACACAATTCACACTATGTCTACGGAGCCTCTAATAGATACAAAAGAGTACTATGATAATGCCGGCTACAAGGCCCCGGCTATACCTCAAACACAATACACGAGGAACAAAAGATACATGACCCCAAATTGAAGTGGGGCTCACCAATTCAGCTAGGAAGAGGATGTACCGCTATCACTGATCAATGTCTCCTGCTGTGGAGCCACCTGCATCCATTGAAGATGCAGCGCCCCCGACAAAAGGGACGTTAGTACATATGGAATAGTACTAGTATGAATGACAAAAGACCCTCTCAATAGAATGATAAATAATACAAACAAGAATATCATAATATCAATGGAAGCCTTAAACAACATCAAACCTCAATTTACGATCAAAACAATGTTCAAATTAATTTCCATATCTCACATTTGAAAATTTATTTTTAGTATTGATATACCATTGTTCACAATACCAATACCGCCGTACTCTCAGCACGGAGTCCGATCACGACCCGATCGTCTAGGCTACCTTATTAGAGACATCAACCACAATTACTCTCAATATCAATACCACTGTCTTTAATACGGAGTCTGATCGCGACCTGATCGGCTAGGCTATCCATTAGGGACATCGACCACAATCACCATTTCAATTATAATATCCAGCACAATCACCACCATGTATGCGACATGGTGTCCGATCACGACCCGATCGGCTAGGCTGTCTTATTCGATACATCAACCTTTATATATCGATCATCGCATTTCATACTACTTTCACATATTTTCATTTCATTGGCACTAATGGCCATAATTATAAATCATTCTTGGCATGTTGGCCGTACTTAGTATTTCATGCTCACATTTTCACTTTCCAACATCAACATCATCATCGCCAATAATAACAATTCAAATCAAGGTGTGTAGTACACATGTGAGCAATTAAGAGTCTAAGGCACATAGAGATTCTTCACAAAATTTGGCATAATGGCCTTTGTTTGAATTTGACTTGAAGTCGAACATTTTTAATGCACATCCCATATTTTTAACACATCCTCAAATGATAACATAACATAAATAAAGCATTTGGGATACTTATGGAACATATATCTTTCAACCCAATCTTACTCGTAATAGCCAATTTTATAATGAGCCACTCGGGACTTACATAAATTACATGAATGTCATGGGATTCAATTCTAAGAGAATAGTTTAGCCAACACACCTCAATTGAGCTTCCTTAAACTCTAATATATTCCGGAATTCTTAGCAACTTCAATCTATTGTAGAAATATAACAAATTGAACCAAAATTAGGAAGATGATCATGGTTCTAGCTCATTTGAGCATTTTATCAAACACTAGGTATGCATTAAGGTTTCAAGGTCCTTTTATGGAGGATTCCATTATCCCACAACCCATTCTTTACCATGCTTAGTTCAACAATTTTTCTACACCCCTTGATATCATATGCATGTAAAATAAATAACTCTCATGCCCAAAATTTATCTTGCTAATTACCATTTTCAGATAATTTTAAAATTAGGGGTTAGGGTGTAAAATCTTACCTCTAGGATGAAGAGCTTGTGGGTTATCCTTGTTAATATTCCAAGATTCGAGCAAGAATTGAAGAACAATTATTAAGGAACACCTTCTCACTCTAGGGAACTCTCTCTCACTCTAAAATGTCAGATTTTAGTTCAAAAATGGCCTAAAGTGTGTATTTAACGAAGTAGGGTCGGGTTTTAAAAACCCAAAAATGGAGCTCCGGAACAAGGTCTGTGATCGCATAAGCGATCACCTAATTGATATGCGGTCCGCATATCGGCCGCATAATTTGGCCTCCAAAATTGGGCATGACTGACCCAGTCTGCGGTCATTATGCGGCCCGAAGACCTGTTCTGCAGTCGCATAATGCACCGCATAACTGGTTTGCGATCGCATAATGCGCCGCAAACCTGACCTCCAAAATGGCCCATCCCTGCCTCGCTCTGCGACCATTATGCGGTCCGCAGAGTGATTCTGCGACCGCATAGTGGGCGGCAGAAACGTCCTCTTTTGCCAAAAATTTTCCTTTACTCCTTAGTGCATTGTTCATTTGCAAAAGCTTACCGCGAAGAATTTATACAATCCTCAAACACGTAAGTCCAATTCGGCACCACGAAACATTATATTCTTTTGCAAAATTTTACTGGGCTTTACACTTAAGTGCTTCAAAATTCTCCGGGGTGTTACAATTGACTAATGACAATCGAAACAAAGGTAAGCAATGAAGTTATCAATAGGAGAAAATAGGGGTTGATAGGATAGGTGCAAAAGAATTGTTTAGGATCTAACTCTAGACAATTCATTTTTAATGTTCAAGTGAGTCTCTCGAATTCACTCAATTATTAGTTCAAATGTTTAGAAAAAACTCCTCTCTCGATTAAATCATAACCCCACATAATGAACCAATTTAAGCACGTGAAGATATGCAAGAATGCGTAGTGGATTGGTCTTTAGAAAAACCTCTTTCGATTATTCTACTAACAAGTGAATTTAGATGCAGTAATTAAATCATCCAAATACTCTTCAATACATAAAACTAGAGTTATAATCCACAAACAATCATCAACACACCAAATCCATCAAACCCTAAAGAGAACTACTCCATATATATGGAGAAATTCATCACAAATAAAGTTAAAGTATAGGAAAATATAAATTCAATCCAAATTCGGGTCTTAAGTGAGGACGGAATGATGAAATCCTTATGCTCATGTTCTTCCCACTCCTCCTTAACCTCCTTAAATTGAATATGTGTCAAAAGTCCAGAAAATAATATTTTTCCATGTATATATACCAAGTAGGGTTGGGCCCAGAGGAAATCACTCTTTCCTAGCCGAAATAGGATATTTACTCTGTAAATATTGCACAGGAGTTCCATATGGGGCGACGCGCCATACAGGGCATTAGTGAGGAAATCTAGAGAGTTAGTTCTGACAAGCAGTAGGGAATTGTACAAGCGTGGTGCCCCATGCGCCACGGCAGTGGGGATTTCTCAGAGTACGAACCAAACTTCAATTTTTCACGTCGAGACTTGGTCGTCGACCCCCCGAACACGATCCCAGCTTAATCCATTGGGCTTTTACTCAGACTTCAAAGCTCCAAATCACTTGAATTCATTCCACATTAGATACATAGCTCGGAATCACTCCTATAAGACATAAAATACAAATAAGTACAAATCACTACCAATTAAAGCTCAAATACAAGTAAAGTGTAGCGAATTAGAGTGCAATAAGCGACTATAATACGCAATTATATCCTACCATCAACACCCCACACTTACCCCCTTACCCATCATCGAGCAATCAAACTACACTTCAAATAAACACGACTCTTTTCAACAACTCTCATAACTCATCACACCAAGAATATTTATAACAGATCAAGCACAATACCGTAACATCCTAGCCTCAAGATTTGACTCAAAAGCACCACACATTATTTATAAATCGCTCGCTTACTCTAACAAGAGGTCAAGGACATTACCTTTCCTTCATGAATTAAGTGCCCTCACACAACAATAGAGAGTAGTTCCACACACAATAAAGATTAAGAACAATTAGGAACTCAAGATAGAAAAAAATCACTCACTCTCAGAAACAACATTCTTATGCCACAAAAGACGTACCATAGGCTTGCCCGTAATGTAATACTCTACTAATCGAGCTTATTCAGTCAAGGATCAAGTAGGACTTTATTTGGTTGTAATGTAGGCTGCGGGATGGGTAGGATACATTTGGATATAAGAGTGACTCCACCTCCCTAAGTACTTTAATACATACATTTTATGGTTCAAAACCCCACACTTATGTCAAACCAAAACTCGACCTTCACATCAATATACATTAACTCCCTACTTATTTTAAGCACAATTACATCAAGTTACCACTGTCAAGGAACATTTTTCACAATCATACACTTATTTTTTCTTTCTTTTTTCAATTCAAGTGGATCTTTCTTTTTCAAAACAGTGCACCTTCTTCCTTATTTCATTCGTTCTACTCAAAAGCCAAACCAACGACCCCACACTTCAACTTTAACAAAGTTCATAACAAATTCAAGTGCTCACGAGAGGTACAAGTTTCAAATAGATGGTCAATTCAAATAAATGGGTAAGGCTTATAATGTGGTTGCCAAAGGACAGGATTACAGGCTCAAAAGGGGGTTAACTACGATACATAACAAATAGGTGGGTAAAAGCACATAAATGGCTCAACAAAGAAATGCCTATATCAGTTACAAGACTGAATAAAACTACTATTTCGCTTTGCAAACACACAAGGCAAGTTCTAGACATCAAATCCAATGCACAGAATACACAAAACCTCACAATCACATGTACATAACTCACTCGAAATTGGACTCATCAAGACACTTTAGTCAAAGTAGTTAAGCAAAGTTAAGATCATGCACTTTAAGGTACTTATGCATGAGTCACAGTTAGCCTAAGTGTAACACTAAGGCACTCACTATTCTCAAGGTATAATAGAATCCAGAGATATTGATTTCCATCTAAACCATAGCACAAGGTTTCCTAATCCTAAAAAAAATAAAAACTAACTACACCCGGTTCAAACAAAACCCTTGAAAAAGAACCGCGGCACAAAAAAAAACCAAGGGGGAATTAATACACTACCTAACAAAATAAAAAATTTTGTCTTTTTCTTTCGACTTTAATCCCTTAAGAAACCCATCAAATGATATCCATCATCGGAAAAAATCAAAAAATTTAAAATATTTATGGCTTTTTCAATTTTCCAAATACTACAACTAACAAAACTAACGCATATACATACAACATACAATTAGCCCCCACCTCACACTTTAAGTTGTGGCATGTACCCCATGACACACAATTAAAAAGCATAAGGTAGATGAAACTTTCCTGAACATCTAGTCGGGGTCTGAGTTGAAGTTAGGCTCCATTCCTCGCGCCCAAACTAATGTGCACATCCATGTAGACAATGTTTTCTCAGCCTTTTTGGGGTACACCCCACACTCATCTTTCTCGTTCACTGCATCCTTATCTTCGGGCCCTTCACTTTTCACTCAACACTTCTAGCTGATTTTTCTAATTTTGCCTCCTTTTCTACATTCATCTTAAAAGTCATAGTCTCCTCTCCCACTCTAAGCATGAGTTTTCTATCTTGAATATCCAATATAGATCTACCAGTTGCTAAGAATAGTCTTTCTAGGATAAGGGGGGCCTCCTTGTTCTCCTCCATATTCACCACTAGAAAATCCATAGGAACTACAAACTTATCCACCCGAACTAACACATCTTCCACTATCCCTCTGATGTTATAGTCGTTTGGTCTGCCAGCTCCAAAGATATTAGCACCCACCTTATCTCTCCAATATCCTTCTCCAGTTTTCTATAAATAGATAGAGACATCAAGTTAATTGAGGCACCAGGATCACATAAAGACTTATCAAAATTTATAGTTCCTAATGATCAAGGTATAGTAAAATTCCCTGGATCTTCACACTTTTGTGGGAGTTTATTTTGCAATATCGTGTTGCACTGCTCTGTGAGCTTGATCACTGAGGTCTCCTCAATTTTCCTCTTCTTTATCAGGATTTCCTTCAAGAATTTGGTATAAGCAGGCATTTGTGAGAACAATTCTATGAATGGTAAGTTTACATGAACCTGTTTCAGCACATCCAGAAATCTCCCAAACTGCTTGTCCAGCTTTTCTCTCTATAGCTTTTGAGGGAAAGGTAGCGCATGCATATGCTCGCTCTTATCATTTTTCTTCCTTATTCTTCTTTGATTTCATTGGGCCTTTCTTCTTTTTATCAACATCACTCTTCAACTGCTCCCCACTTTCTTTTTCAAGTATCACATCATTTTGGATCGGGGTTGAATCTTTCAACACTTTCCCGCGTCTCAAGGTTACAACAATCACTGTTTCTTTGGGATTATTTTCAGTATCAGCGAGGAGAGTGCCTAGAACCCTCTCAGATAATATTGTTTCAATCTATACCACTTGATTCTACAAATTTCGAGTCGTTTCCCCTTGTATTTCCAATCTCTCATCAGTTTCAAAATGAAGGCCTTCATAAGATCTTCTAAACCACGCTGATTGGGTTGTTGAGGCTGAAACTGTTGCCTCAGTTGATTCATAAAACCATGACCTCCTTGTCCCTGAAATATAGGGTTGTTTTCTTTCACTGCATTTGCAGCACCCCGGATGAACTCCATGAAAAACCAGGGTGCTTTTGACCCATTGAATTAAAATTATAGTTCCCCACAACATTCTCTTCCTCAGTTGAGGCTTGACACTCATGAGTAGGGTGTTCTCTTCCACATATATCACAAGATGCGTGAGGATCATTTTTTATTGAGGCTATGGTCAGCTTTCAAATTTCTTTAGCCATAGCATCAAGATGTACCTTCACATATGTGTTAGCATCAACATGGTGAACACCAGTCGATCTTCTTCTTTCAGCACTCTCAGAGGGCCACTGATTTGCATCTTTAGATAACTCATCAAGAATTGTAACTATCTCCTCTGGAGTCTTCTTTATGAACGGGCCTCCAGTTGCATTGCTCAATGTTCTATGTGAGGCCGGTGTCAATCCATCCCAAAAGTCCTGGAGTTGCATCCAGAGTTCAATTCCGCTATGTTGACACTTTTGAATAATCTCCTTAAACCTCTCCCATGCTTCAAAAATAGTTTTAGTATCTTTCTGGCAGAAGTTATGAATCTCTCTTCTAAAAACTTGCACGTTTTAGCTGAGGAAAAATATTTATCAAGAAATTTCTTAGTCATCTCCTCCCAAGTTCTAATATATCCCGTGGGCAAGCTTCGAAGCCACTGTTTTGCATCATTTTTAAGAGAAAATGGGAATGCCCTTAAATACACTGCATCTTGTGACACACCATTTTATTGAAAGGTGTTCATAATCTTCTTGAAATCCATTAGATATGTGTTTGGATCTTTGTTTGGCTTCCCTCTGAACACACAACAATTCTGAAGGGTTTGAAGCAACCCTTTCTTCAACTCAAAATTGTTTGTTACAATTGGAGGTGGTCTAACACTTGATAAACCTTTATTGTAGACCGGTCTAGCATAATCACCAAGTGGTCTCCCATGCCCAGGAGCTATATTTCTGAACTGGTCTGCAGCCAAGGGTTGATTTTGAGCAATTCTCCGACCCCTCACTTCTTCGTAGATAATCTGTGCATCTTTAATGGCTGCTTCCTCAGCATCCCGTGCAACTTGTTCTTTTTGTTGGGCTGCTTCTCTAGCAGCCAAATCTACATTATCTTCACCGTTTTCAGCCATGAGTTCTTTGGTTGAGGATTGCCCAACCTTTTCTGATATCTTGGTGAAATTTCTTTCCTTCCTCAGTTGTCGCAGTTATTTTTCAATTTCTGGCTCGTATGGTAGCATTTCCTTCACAGAAGTTCTAGTCATGCACCACTCTACCATGTAACCTGTGCACAGTCAAAGAACACCACACGTAAAAAGAGAAAAATAAAATTAAATAAAAAGAAAAAAAATCCTAAATTAGCACTATAAACTATTTCAAACATTGTTAATTGAAAATCCCCAGCAACGGCGTCGAAATTTGACAAGCTCAGAACAGACACTTAAATTATGCTCGCTAATAAAATATAGTATAGTATAATATCATATCCACATGGATTGGATTTGAACAGTATTCTCATAGTTTCTAGCTTGATTGCTATCCAAGATGGTCACAATTGAGAATTATATGATTTCTAACTAAAATTAACTAGGATCTAAAGCTATTGACTAATGACAATCTAAACAAAGGTAAGCAAGGAAGTTATCAGTGGGAGAAAATAGTCGTTCATAGGATAGGCGCAAGATAATTATTTAGGATCTAACTCTAGATAATTCACTTCTAATGTTCAAGTGAGTCTCTTGAATTCACTCAATTATTAATTCAAGCGTTCAGCAAAAACTCTTCTCTCGATTAAGTTTTAACCTCACAAGATGAACCAATTTAAGCATGTGAAGATATGCAAGAATGCGTGGTGAAAACATCTTTTGATTATTCCCCTAACTATGTTTAATCAATGATTCAAGTAGCCTTTTTTGATTACTAAGAAGAATTAATGAACTCAACCGACAATATAATGCAAATATATCACAAGTTATGTCTCTCTCGATTACATGAACAAGTGAATATAGATGCAACAATTAAATCATCCAAAAATGCTTCAATACATAAAACTAGAGTTATAATCCACAAACAATCATCAACACACTAAATCCATCAAACCCTAATGAAACTACTCTATATATAGAGAGAAATTCATCACAAATAAAGTTAAAGTATAGGAAAATATAAATTCAATCCAAACTCGGGTTTTGAGTGAGGATGGAATGATGAAATACTTGTGCTCATGTTCTTCCCACTCCTCCTTAGCCTCCTTAGGTTGAATATGTGTCAAAAGTCCAGAAAATAATATTTTTCCATGTATTTATACCATGTAGGGTCGGGCCCAGACGAAATTACCTTTTCCTAGCCGAAATAGGACATTCACTCTGTAAATATTGCATAGGCGCACCGCATGGGGTGACGCGCCAAGCGGGGCATTAGTAGGGAAATCCAGAGAGCTAGTTCTGATAGGCAGCAGGGAATTGTAGAAGTGTGGCTCCCCATGCGCCGCCTCACGTGCCGCGGCAGTGGGAATTTCTTAGAGTACGGACCAAACTTTGCTTTTTGACGTCCAGACTTGGTCCTCGACCCCCGAACACAATCCGGCTTAATCCCTTGGGATCTTTCTCAGACTTCTAAGCTCCAAATCACTCAAATTCATTTGACTACATCTACATAGCTCGAAATCACTCCTACAAGGCATAAAACATACAATAAGTGCAAATCACTACCAATTAAAGCTCAAACACAAGTAAAGTGTAGTGAATTATAGTGCAATAAGCTACTAAAATAAGCAATTATATCCTACCATCAACGCGTCACATCAGTTGAAGGTCCATTAGAAGAATTATCAGGTGTATTATTTGGAGTTAGCAGCCATTGTGGCTCAAGATATGGAGGCATTACATATACAGCATGCCATGTGAAGTCTACATCAACCATCAGAGTCTCTAACATCTATTAACCCAAAAGGATTTTAATTAGAGGGAATAGATATGGTTAGAGTTATCCAAAGACTATGATGTCACCATATTGTAAAATCCGGGGAAAGCCAATATGGTTGCTGATTCCTTGAGTATGAAGGTGGAGAGCATGGGTAGCTTTGCATTTATACTGGCAATGGAGAAGTCATCAACCATAGATGTTCAGGATTTGGCTAACAAGTTCATGAGGTTAGATGTTTTGGAGCCTAGCAGGGTTCTTGCTTGTGTGGTGGTGCAGTCATCTTTGTTGAAGCACATCAAGGCTTTCCAGTTTGACGATCCTCATTTGTTAGTGTTGAGGACACGGTGCAGCGGGGTGGTGCTAAGGAGATTGTAATTGGGGATAATGGTGTTATGCGGCTTCAAGGCTGAATTTTTGTTCCGAATGTTGATGGGTTGAGAGAGTTGATCCTTGAGGAGGCTCATAGTTCATGGTATTCCATTCACCCAGGAGCCATGAAGATGCACCGTGAGTTGAAGCAGTATTAATAGTGGCGGAAGATGAAGAAAGACATTGTTGAACATGTCTCCAATGCTTGAATTGTCAACATGTGAAGTATGAACATCAAAAATCGGGTGAGTTGACTATGAAGTTTGTGATACCCGAATAGATGTGGGAGCACATCACTATGGACTTTGTGGTAATCTTACCACTGACCTTGAGGAAGTACAATGTTCTTTGGGTCCTTGTGGATCGGTTGACTTAGTCCGCACATTTCATTCCAGTGATGACTTCTTACTCTTCAGAGCGGTTGGCTTAGATTTACACCAGGGAGATTATCCACATGCACGGTGTGCCCATATCTATCATTTCAGACTGTGGCAAGTAGTTCAAGTCCCAATTTTGGAGAGTTGTGTAGTGTGAATTGGGCATGTGGATTGATCTGAGTATTGCATTTCACTCTCATACGGATGGGCAATCTGAGTGGACCATTCAAATTTTGGAAGATATGTTGAGGGCATGTTCTATTGATTTTGCAGGTCAGTGGGACCAATTTCCACTCTAGCAAAGCTTTGCTACAAAAATAGCTATTAGTCGAGTATCCAGATGGATCCGTACGAGGCCTTATATGGGAGACGATGTCGTTCTCCGGTTGGATGGTTTAAGTCCAGAGAGGCTAGATTGTTGGGCACAAACTTGGTTCATGATGCTTTGGAAAGGCTTAAAGTGATTTAGGAGCGGCTCCATACAGCACAATCCAAGTAAAAGAGCCATGTTGATAAGAGGGTTTGGGATGTGGCTTACATGGAGGGTGAGAAGGTTCTTCTCCAAGTGCCATCGCCTATGAAGGGCATGATGCAATTTTGGAATAAGGGCCAGTTGAACCCAAGTATTAGAGTTAGGAAGGTTGCTTATACGCTTGCATTGCCTCCTAGCCTAGCGAGGGTACATCCGATATTTCACGTTTCCATACTTTGGAAGTACCATGAAGATAGGTCACATGTATTTGACCTCATCACAGTGCAACTTGATGAGAATTTGACTTATGAGGAAGAGCCGATGGCTATTCTACACCGGCGGGTTCAACAGTTGAGATCTAAGGATATTCCTTTCGTGAAAGTGTATAGGATAGGTCAGTCGATTGAGGAGGCTACTTACGATTTCGAGTCCGACATGAGGAGTAGATACCCGCTTCTTTTTACCATTTCAGGTACATTTCTATATCCATTTGAGGACGAACATTTCTATAAGAAGTTGAGAATGTAATGACCCGATAGGTTGTTTGTGTACTAGCTCCCATTTTATGTTTTGAGACCTTTCACAGCTCAATTTGATAATTTATGACTTGTGTGCATGATCGGCATTGATTACGGAAAGTTTAAATGTGATTTTTAAAAGAAAAATGTGATTTTTTACTTCGAAAATGTCTAGAGTTGACCACGGTCAATGTTTTTGGTAAACGGCCCGGATGGATTTAACGATTCCAATAGGTTTGTATTATGATTTTGGACTTATACGCATGCTTGGTTGAAAATCTTGAGTTTTAATGATCGATTCTTGATTTTAGTGTTATTTTGATGATTTGTGCTTGCGAACGAGTTTGTATGATATTGTTACAGTTGTGTGAATGCTCGGATTGGAGCTTGAGGGGATCGGGTGATTTTTGGATAGGTTGTTGACTGTTTTGGATAGCTATCATGTTTGCTGGTGTTGCTGGGATGCATATCTCGCATTTACGAGGTTCTGTTGGAAAATACGAGCCTCTAAAATTCTTGCATTTACGAAGCTAGGATGGAACTGGGCATCTTCGATTTTGGGACGTTTTGCTCGCTTTTGCAAGGAGGTCGGGCATGGCAAATTCGAGAATGGGGTCACAATTGTGACACTGGTGGGCTGAGGAACAGCTTCGCATTTGCGAAACTTGGTCCGTTTTTGCAAAGGGATGAGCCTTTGCAAATGCGAAGGGTGAGGCGCATTTGCGACATCTAGGAGGCTCAAGCATTGATCACACTTGCAATCAGTGGTTCGCCTTGCAAACATCGCAATTGCGATACCTGTAGCTGGATAATTGCTTGGGATTTCAGGACATAGATCATTTTACATAATTTTTCAGACCCAGACTCCATAAAGGCAATTTTTGGAGAGAAATTTTTTCCCAACTTCATAGGTTAGTAACTTTAACTTGTTTTCATTCAATTTCCATTACTTTTTCATGAATTGTTTTACCAAATCTAAGATTCTTATAGTAAAGATAGGGGGTTTTGGGTAGAAACTAGGAATTTTGTAAAATTGAGATTTAAACCTTAAATTGAGGTCGGATCTAGAAATAAATCACATATTTGGACTCGGGGATGAATGAGTAATCGAAATTTGGTTATAATTTGGGATTTCGACCAACGAGGGCCCGTGTTGACTTTTTGTTGACTTTTCTAATTATGCCAAAGATTGAACCTTTACGTACAAGGGTAGTTTCTAAATCTTGTTTTGACTTGTTTGAACAATCATTGACTAGATTCGGATGGTTGGGAGGCTTGTTCTAAAGAGAAAGCCGTGTTGAGTTGTTGATCTTGTTCCGGAAAGAGGTAAGTGTCATGGTTTACCTTAATTTGAGAAAATTAGGATGTGATTGGTCTATTTGCTACATGATTTATGTTTGGAGACAACGCATATGCAAAGTGAAAGGTGTATATGCTTTGTCATGGTTCAAGCATGGGGGTGTACTACTTTATTGTAGGTTTGTAATTCTACCATGTCTTTATTTATTCCATTTTTTACTTGTTATGTACTCTTACTTGTTATTTGTCTTTACTTGTTATATACATGTTTCCACTTATTCATGATTTTATTTATTGTCCGCCTCTACTTGTTATATGCTCTCACATGTTATTAGATAGATACTTCTTGCCTTTATTTGTTTCTTTTTTCACTGGGTTATGTTATATCAGATTGCTTTAGAGAATTCTGCATTGTAGTTTCTTTTTTTTTGTAATGTCGTGAGACTTGCCGCATTCAGTTGTTACCGATATATTGGATCGGATTGCATGCCTCAACAGTATTATCATATATATTGGATCGGGTTACACACTGCAAGTATGTGTGAGTGTGTGTGTGTGTGTGTGTATATATATATATATATATATATATATATATATATATATATATATATATATATATAGTATCGGGTTTCACGCTTCAACAATATTATTATACATATTAGATCTGGTTGCACGCCGCAAGAGTATTATAATATATTTTAATCAGGTTGCACGCCGCAACTGTATTGGTATTGGTATTGGTATGTGGATCAGGTTGCACGCTCAAAATGGAAAAGATGTTTTGTGATTATTCTTGGTTGTTATATCCCGCTATCATGTTGTGTTGTAAGACTTTGACGTGATGATATATTGGGGCCCTCTGTCTTTTATTTCCTCATTTTGTTTATTATGTAGTTATTCATTTCTCAATATTGTTATTGCTTTTCGGTTTATAATACGTACAGGTCTACAGTGAGTGTCTTCTCATAGCCTCGTCACTATATCATCGAGATTAGCCACGATACTTACTGGCTAGATGGGGTCGGTTGTACTCATACTACACTTCTGCACTCCTTGTGCTGATCCGGGAGTTTGTCCCGGTGGCGTACAGAGGTGATTGCTCGGACCTTCTTCTTCCAGGAGACTTGATGTAGTGCTACTTGGCGATCGCAGACCCTGGAGTCCCCTTCCAATCTTTATCTACAGTTTGTTGTACCCAACATTATCGTACTTTCCATTTCACACTTGTATTTAGTATTATTAGTGGCTCATGTACTTGTGCCACCGGATTTTGGGGATAGTCTTAGACAACGATGGTTGTACTTCTATTATACGTTATGCTATTTTACCCTTTTATTATTATTAATGTATCTTAGTTGTTAAACTGCTTTAGTTTTTGTGCTAATGTTCACTTTCCTAACAAGCATATGTTAAGCGCCATCACGACCCCATGGTTGGGATTTTTGGTAGTGATATATAACTTATGCTTCCAAAATGAGACTAAGTGTGTCAAATCCCTCTCAAACCTTCCTGAAGCAAAACTAGCCACCCCCGCAAATCACAAACACACATATGGGAAGCATCAAATAAGGAAACGAGGCTCAAATACATAAAACAACTGGACGAATCGTTACATTCTCCCCCATCTTAAACAAATGATCGTCCTGAAAGAAGTTAAGAAACATACCTAGTTCATCCACTTATCATGCTCAGTCTCCCAAGTCGCTTCCTTGACCTGTTGACATCTCCACTAAACCTTCATTGATGCAATATCTTTCGACCTCAGCTTCTGAACCTACCTATCAAAAATGGCCACTGGTTCTTCCTCATAAGCCAAATTCCCATCCAGATGCACTGAACTGAAATGTAACATATGTGATTGATCTTCATGGTACTTCCGAAGCATGGAAATATGAAACACCAGATAAACTCTTGACAAGCTGGGTGGCAAAGCAATCCTCTAAGCCATCTCTCCCACTCTCTCTAACACCTCAAGTGGACAAATGTACTGAGGGCTCAACTTGCCCTTCTCCGCAAATCTCATCATGCCCTTCATAGGTGAAACTCAAAGAAGAACCTTCTCACTTACCATGAAATCCACATAAAAATCTTTTCTATCAGCATAACTCTTTTTCCTGGACTGCGTTGTAGAAGCCGCTCCATAATCAATTTCACCTTCTTCAAAGCATCATGAACCATATCGGTGCCCAAAAACCTAACCTCCCCTGGATCAATCCAACCAACTAATGAACGACATTGCCTACAATATATAGCCTCATACAGAGCCCTCTGGATACTATACTGGTAGTTGTTGTATTGGCCCCCGAAATCAATAACACATGCCCTCAACATATCCTTCAAAATCTGAATGGTCTGCTTGGACCTAGCTATCCGTCTGAGGCTGAAATGAAATACTCACCACCAGTGTGCGCAACTTACACTGAACAACCCTCCAAAAGTGTGAGCTAAACAAAGTTCCTTTATCCAAGAAGATAGACACATGCAGACCTTGCAGATGGATAACCTCCCTATTATAAATCCGAACAATTGCTCAGAAGTATAGGAAGTCATGACCGGAATAAAATGCACATACTTGGTCAATCTATCCACGATGACACAAACAACATCGAATCTCCTCAAATTGCATGGCAAACCACCTAGTCTCTAAAAATATCTCTCTTCATCATTCGCCACCAATAATTCTGCTTCATGTTATGATACATCTTCGTAGCACCTAGGTGAATAGAATACCGCTAACTGTGAGCCTTTTCAAGAATCATCTACCTCAAACCATCCATATTAGAAACACATATCCGATCTTGAAACCTCAATACCCCATATCACCAATAGTCACCTCCTTAGCACCCCCTCCCAACACAATATCCTTAAGATAAGAAAATGAGGATCATCATACTGGCGAGCCTTGATGCACTCAAACAAGGACAATTGTACAAAAACACAAGAAAGAACTTTGATAGACTCCAAATATCCAACCTCATGAATCAGTTGACCAAAGCCTGAACATCTATAGCCAAAGGCCTCTCTACAGCTGGAATAAAGGCCAAACTCCCCATACTCTTTGCCTTTCTACTCAAGGAGTTTACTACCCAATCAGGCTTCCCCGAATGATAAAGAATAGTGATATCATAATCCTTCACTAATTCAAACAATCTCCGCTTCCTCAAATTTAAATATTTCTTCTTAAACAGATGTTGAAGAGGCCGGTTATTAGTGCAAACCTCACAGGACACACCATATAGGTAACACCTCTAAATTTTGAACGCGTGCACAATAGCTGCTAACTCCAATTAATATATCGGATAGTTCTTATCATGGCGCTTCAACTTGCGTGACCTTAGGCAATCACCCTACCGTCCTGTAACAATAAACACCCAAGTCCAACACGCGAAGCATCATGGTAGAACGTATACAACCCCGATCTTGAAGGCAATACAAAAACTAGAGTTGTAGTCAAAGCAGTCTTGAGATTTTGAAAGATCTTCTCATACTCATCAAACCATATGAACAGAGTGCCCTTCTGAGTCAACATGGTCAATAACTGTGATGGACAAAAATACTTGTAAGAAGTGACAATAGTACCCAACCAAACCTAGAAAACTTCTGATCTCCATGGAGAGAGAAGGTGTAGAAAAACTCTAAAATGCCTCAATCTTCTTTGGATCCACCTTGATCCAATCATTAGACACCACGTGGCTCAAGAATGCCACCGAATATAACCAAAACTTACACTTGGAGAACTTAGAATACAATTCCTTCTCCATCAGAACCTGAAGCACCATCCATAAATGATGCTCGTGTTTCTCCTTACTATGGGAATATACTTAGATATAATTAATAAACACAATGACAAAACAATCCAAATAAGGTTGGAACACATTGTTCATCATATGCATGAAAGTTGTTTGGCCATTGGCCAAACCAAAATACATCACCAAAAACTCATAATGCCCATAACGAGTTCTGAAAGCCGTCTTAGGAATGTCCAAAGCCCAGATCATCAGCTGATGGCACCTCGATCTCAAGTCAATCTTTGAGAACACCCTCATATCCTAAAACTAATCAAACATTTCATCAATGCAAGGTAGTGTATACTTATTCTTGATGGTAACCTTGTTCAACTACTTGTAGTCAATACACATTCTCATAGATCCATCTTTCTTCTTCACAAATAATACAAGTGTACCCCGCAGTGAAACATTTGGCCTTATGATACCCTTATCCAACAACTCCTACTATTGTTCTTCCAATTCATTCAACTCTGTTGGTTCCATGAGACACGGTGGAATAGATATAGGCTAGTGCCCAGCACAAAAGCAATACTAACGTTAATATCCCTATCGAGTGGCATGCCCGGTAGGTCTACATGAAATACAACTAGAAACTCTCTCACTACTAAAAATGTCTCTACATTAGGAGTATCAACACTAAACATCTCTCACAAAGGCCAGATATGCCAAACACCCCTTCTCAACCATTCGTTGAGCCTTCAAAAAAGAAATCACCTACTAAGAACCTGACCCAAGGAACCCATCCATTCCAACCTTGGAAACCCCCAGCATAGCCAATGTCACAGTCTTAGAATGACAATTAAGAATAGAATGATACAGAGATAACCAATCCATACCGAAGATCACCTCAATGTCTACCATATTATGCAGTTAAAGATCAACCCTAGTCTCACTAACCCCCAATGGTAAATACACAAGATCTATACATACGATCTACCACAATAGAATCACCAACCAGTGTAGATACATGAACATGTGCATTGATTATAGGCAGTTGAACAAAGTTACAATTAAGAATAAGTACCCACTGCAGCGCATTAATGACCTATTTGACTAGCTTCAGTGTGCGAGAGTGTTCTCTAAGATTGATTTGAGGTATGGGTATCACCAGTTGAAGATTCGGGATTTGAATATTCTGAAGACAACATTCAGGACCCGCTATGGTCACTACGAGTTCCTTGTGATGTCTTTTGGGCTGACTAATGCCCCAACAATATTTATGCATCCGATGAACAATGTATTTCAGCCATATCTTGATCTTTTATTATAGTATTCATTGAAGATATACTAGTATTCTTACGTAGCCAGGAGGAGCATGCACAATATTAGAGGAGTGTACTACAGGTATTGAGGGAGAAGAAGTTTTATGCTAAATTCTCCAAGTTTGAGTTTTGCATAGTTCTGTGGCATTTTTGGGGCACGTGGTATCCTGTAAGGGGATCAAGATAGATCCGAAGAAGATTGAGGAAGTTTAGAGTTGGCCCATACCGTCTTCAGCTACTGAGATTCAGAGTTTTCTTGGCTTGGCCGGATATTATCGCTGCTTCGTGGAAGGTTTCTCGTCCATTGCTGCACATTTGACTAGATTGACCCAGAAGGGTGCTCCATTTAGGTGGTCTGATGAGTGTGAGGAGAGCTTTCAGAAGCTCAAGATTGCCTTGACCACAACTCTGATCCTAGTTTTGCCTTCAACATCTCGTTCATATACAATGTATTATGATGCTTCTCGGATTGGTATTAGGTCCGTCTTGATACAGGAGGGTAAAGTGATTGCTTATGCTTCACGCCAGTTAAAGCCCCATAAGAAGAACTACCCCGTTCATGCTTTAGAGTTGGCAGCCATTGTTCATGCATTAAAGATCTGGATGAATTACCTCTACGGCGTGTCTTGTGAGGCATTTACAGAATACTAGAGTTTACATCTATTGTTCAAGCAAAAGGATCTAAATTTGAGGCAGCGAAGATGGTTGGAGATGTTAAAAGACTATGATATTACCATTTTGTATAATCCCGGGAAGGCCAATGTGGTGGTCGATGCCTTGAGTAGAAAGAGGATGAGTATCGTTAGCCTTGCATATATTCTAGTTGGTGAGAGGCCACTAGAATGAGATGTTCAGGCCTTGGCCAATCAGTTCGTGAGGTTAGATATTTCGGAGCCTAGTTGAGTTATAGCTTGTGTGTTATCTCGTACTTCTTTGTATAAGCGCATAAGAGAGCATCAGTATGATGACTCCCATTTGCTTGTCCTTAAGTACACGGTGATGCCAAGGAGGTTTCTATTAGAGATGATGGGGTGTTGCTGATGTAGGGTCGGATTAGTGTGCCCAATGTGGATGGGTTATGTGAGTTGATTCATGAGGAGGCCTATAGTTTGCGGTATTCCATTCATCCGGGTGCCACGAAGATGTATCAGGACTTGAGGCAGCATTATTGGTGGAGGAAAATAAAGAAAGATATAGTGGAGTATCTGGCTCGGTACTTGAACTGTCACCAGGTGAAGTATGAGCATTAGAGGCTGGGCAGTTTGCTTTAGAGACTTGTGATTCCTGAGTGAAAATGGGAGCATGTTACTATGGACTTCGTTGTTGGTCTCGCACAGACTTTGAAGAAATTCGATGCTATTTGGGTGATTGTGGATCCGTTGACTAAGTCCGTACATTTCATTTCGGTTGAGACTACCTATTCTTTTGAGCGGTTGGCTGAGATCTATATTCGTGAGATTGTTCGCCTTCACAGTGTGCCGGTGTCCATTATTTCATATCGGGGAACGTAATTCTCATCGCAGTTTTGGAAAGCAGTGCAGCGAGAGTTGGGCACACGGGTTGAGTTGAGCACATCATTCCGCCCCTATACAGACGGACAGTCCGACCGCACCATTCATATATTGGAAGATATGTTATGCGCTTGTGCTATGGATTTCGGGGGTTCTTGGGATCAGTTTCTACCACTTGTAGAGTTTGACAACAACAACAACTACCAATCGAGTATTCAGATGGCTCCTTATGAGGCCTTATATGGGAGGCGGTGTTGATATCCAGTTGGGTGGTTTGAGCAGGGGGAGGCTAGGTTGTTTGGCACGATTCTGGTTCAGGATGCCTTGGAAAAGGTCAAGTTAATTCAGGATCGGCTTCGCACGGCACAGTTTAGACAGAAGAGTTACGTTGATCGGAAGGTTCGTGATGTTGCATATATGGTGGGAGAGAAGGTTTTTCTCAGAGTATCGCCCATGAAGGATGTGATGAGGTTCGAGAAGAAGGGATAGTTGAGCCATCGGTATATTGGTACTTTTGAGGTTCTTGAGAGGATTGGAGAGGTGGCCTACAAGCTTGCATTGACACCCAATCTATCGGGTGTTCAACAAGTGTTCTATGTTTCTATGCTGCAAAAGTATTATGGTGATCCGTCTCATGTTTAAGATTTCAGCACGGTTCAGTTAGATGGGGATTTGACTTGTGATGTGGAGCCGGTGGCCATTTTGGAATGGCAAGTTCGAAAGTTGAGATAAAAGAATATAACTTCAGTAAAAGTTCAATTCAGAGATCAGCCAGTCGAGTAGGCTACTTGGGAGACCGAGCAGGAGATGTGGAGCAGCTATCCATACTTATTTGAGACTCCAGGTATGATTCTAGACCTGTTCGAGGACGAATGTTTGTTTAAGAGGGGGAGAATATAACGACCCGGCCGGTCATTTTGATTATTGTAGCCCCGTTCCCCTATTTATCGCTTCTTATATGTTTAATTATAGTTATGTGACTTTTCGGAGTGGTTGATTTGGTTTCGGGGATGTTTAGTAGTGAAATTGGATATTTAGTCCCAAAGTTGAAGGCTTAAACTGAAAGAGTTCACCGGAGTTTAACCTTTTTATAGACGACTCCGAAATGGAGTTTTGATGGTTCCGATAGCTTCATATGGTGATTTTGAACTTTTGGACTTAGGCTTGAATTGGCGAAATTTGGAAAGTTGGAGGTTTAGAAGGTTGAGAAGTTTGACCGAGAGTTGACTTTGTTGGTATCGGGATTCGGCTTTAGTTCCAGGAGTTGGAATAGGTCCGTAGTGTCATTTATGACTTTTGTACAAAATTTGTGGTGACGCGTATGCTAGGCCTATATTGGGCTGAGTGTTATTGTTTGGAGGCGACGTGTACACCAGACCTCATTATTGGGCTAAGTGATTATAATTAGCACTTGGGCAGGTTCCGCTCCTCCAAAGTTTGACATGCCAGCAGTGGGCGCAGGCACAGTATTTTATATATGTGCTTGATGATGGGCAGATATTCCAGGCACTCGTACAGTGCTAAGTGTAAATACTCTTGATGTATCGCCTGTGATACTGTTGATTTATGTGTATACTTGACATGTAGGCATAGAGATGTACTTTTATCATGCCAACTGTTAATTGACCTACTTTATCTGTGTTGTGTTTTCAACTGTTATACTTGAAAACAAGCCTAAATTCCTGAAATGAGGACGGGTTGTACTTGATATCATTGATTTACTGTTTTCCATGGTTTATCCTGTATTTTTTGAAATATTATTTGTTATTGGTACTATCATTTGACTATTGTTCTCAGCTCGTCACTGCTTTCAAACCAAGGTTAGTGATGTTACTTATTGAGTACATTGAGTCGGTTGTACTCATACTACACTCTGCACTTCATGTGTAGATCTAGGTACATCCGGTCAAGGTGATTTTCCGGCTTGAGTTTTGCCAGCTTGCTTGGGAGTCTACGCGGTAGCTGCCATTCCGTCCGCAGTCATTGAAGCTCTCTTCCTGTTATCTTTATCTTTACTATTTCATATGTTCATACATTTGTATCAGAGTATATATTCCATACTTTATGATTCATAGTGCTCGTGTACTTGTTGACACCAAATTTTGGGCTTGGGTTGTAGTAGCATTTTGACTATATTCTCAGTTATTCTACGACATTCTTCCGATGTTGAGTTAGTAGAACATGTTATCTCATTTTTATTGTTAATCATGTGATTGTTGGCTTACCTAGCGGGTTGGGTTAGGTGCCATCACGACTTGTGGATTTTGGGTCGTGACACCTTGGGATGTGTAGCAACAATAGGTCGAACCACCCCAACTAGTAGAACTCCTGAGGTCTGATACCCATGAGCCATCTGCTCTGGAGTTTGAGTAGAGGAGTCCGAACTCCTCCCCCAGCCTGAGAAATGGCGGGTTCCACAGAATACACATCGACCTGAGCCATACTCTCCCTGAAACCAACCATGCGGACTAAGGCGTCTTGAAGTACTATAGTAGCAATAAACCCCTCCGGAGCCTGAGCCGGTCCCACTAGCTCAACCTGATCTGGGACCTCATCATCTTGTGCTATCTGAGGCTCGACTGCGGGTGATGTTGCGGGTGCTCTAGGCTAAGCTCTTCCTCTATCGCTGCATTTGCCCTTGCCCTTGCCCTTTCCCTTACCCCGACCCCTACCCCTGGTAGTGATTACAAACCTGGGGCTCCGGCTCCTGCTCAGCAGCAGACGAAGCACATTCCTCACAATTTGTTATTGAATAAGAGAAGAAAGGTTCAAGCACATGATAGAAAAAAATCGCATGATAGAGAAAGAAAGAAAGTGATGTTTCCTAAAGCTTTATATGCTCTATTGCACCTTATTTTGTACTGTTCAAAATAAAATACAACTTGTGGTTCCTCTGAGGTTAATAAAAAGTAGAGTCACCGCCTAATATTTAAAGGTATACTAGGGTACCTATGAGTAAGTAAAGATTAATATCTAAATGATCCGCTGAACTAGTGAGAATCTGGGTAAGGGTTCTAGTTAATCAAAAGGGAAGGTGTTAGGCATCCCTGAGTATCTATATTAATGTAGTTCCTTAAACTTAGGCTAAAGACGGGGAGAGAATTATTTATATCCTAGTCTATCAATGATTAAGGTTGCTAAATGGGTCTATGTGAAAGCTTAATTAGGTGATAAAGTGTTTAGTCTTAAAAAAAGACACTTATTTTTTAAAATAGGTTTACGATTTACAAAAGAATGTTTAATTTCAAAACTAAGTTGTAAGGCCATTCTTTTTAAAATAATGAGAATTGTTTAAAGATGGTAAAAATATGACTCTACGAATCTCAACTTTTTATGAACCAAAATGTGTAAATATCTATACCATGATTGTGTTTTAAAAGACTCATTTGGTCTAAGTTATTCGACATGTATTATCACTTTTAGCACGTGCCAGAAACTATTTATATTTGGTAGTCGAAAAAGTATATAAAATTTGTATAATTTTTGTATATAACATACCAAATGTATATATATATACAAAATTATACAAATTTTATATATATTCTTTCGGTTATTATTTTTACAACGACTATACAATGTCATTTTCCCATATTTTATACTTGTGAAGTCCAGACCAAATTTATATTCAGCATCGCCTTTTAAAATGTGTTTTTTTTGCCAAGTTTGCCTAACTGATCAATTGAAGACTTTTTTCAAAATTATTTCTTGATTCGATTTTGCTAATGTTTAAACAGAAAACGTGTTAGAAAAAATACAAGTAAACGAAAGAGAATTTAATTTATAAAACAATTGATACATACTCAAGTTTTGAAAATATTTAGCCTTATAAAGTGAAAAGCTATCCTGATAGTATTTACTTTTTACCCTACAAGATTAGTTTACACTAAGATCCTTTCCTAAACAATCACAGCAAAGATAAGAACACATAATAACAATGTTAGTTTCATTATACAATATCCAAGGAAATGGGCTAACAACATCAATAATATAAAGTTTGGGGGGAGGGGGGGGGGGGGGGACTCTTATAATGGGCTAACAAGCACCAGGCCCATTTAAATCAACTAGCAACAGGCTTAAGCGACAGTAATGCAGCGAGGAGAGTGGTGGCCCAGTTCATTGAACTTGGGCCAGAGTTCACAATGAACTCCGCTGGCCGTGCTCATGCAAAAGGAGAAGAGAAAATTAATTAGTATTTGCATATAGAATGTAAAAGCAGAAACATAACATATGAATATAATTATAATCTAAAGTAACGAAGCAAGTCAAGTTATTTTTGTGATAACCCTCTAGATATTAGTTAAAGTCAATAGCTATTGTCTAGAGTGGATCACACTCCCCTCACAAGATTTCCCTTTGACCCCCTAGCACTTTCAAGTTCACAAAGGTCTTTAGGGCCCGGCAATGCTTATGCCAGGGAGGGACTCCTTGTAGTAGAGTCAAATCCACAGCAAAGGCCAATAGTCACTGATATTTATTCCTCCATGAAGATTTGAACCAAAATATCAACTTAGATATTCAATCAATAGTCTGACCAAATAGATTCAAACAATTCTTACAAGTAAATTTATAAAACACAGAGAGTCTAGCACAGTGCCTCAAATCGTCAACAGAAAATCAATTGTGACTGAAGTACTCATATAGGCAAATGACATAAACAAACGATGTGCTAGACATGCTTTGGATTTCAAATATTCGTAGTGAACTAATCACAGTTAGAAGTACATCGTACAAAACAATATTATCACATATGGTCATGGGATCTCAGAAAATTCTTTAAGAGGTTTCAAGACTCACAAGGAAATTTATAATCACTTTGCATGAAATAAGATATATAATCCTCTTGGGAATCACTGTTTTAAAGAAGAATGATGAAATGAGAGTCATACAAATAAAATTTTACTAACAGTGTACCTCTGTAAGCATGATTGCTATATTAAAGATGATTTCAAGTTAATCTAAGTCATTTAAGATACTAACCATAGTTTAGTATGAGGTAAATACTCAAACATGTACTCGTTAAATAAAGTTCAATAGAGGCCTGGTACTTTACTAAGGTTAGACAAGTGCATTAGAGAACACAATAATAACCTTCATCATATGAACATGGTTTCTATACTTAATGAGTCCAAGTCATCAGAAATTGGAAATCTAAATGAACCTAAACTAGCTTTAGGGAGCTAACAAATACATAAATTAGAAGAATGCTCAAACATCACATGATATCTAGTAGTCTAGGCTAAGTATTGTCAAGTTTACAGTTAGTTTCACAAGAATCATGCTACAGAGGATAAGGAAAAGCTAATAGAACAAGACTGGGTGAACTTCATCAGATTGTTTTTAACTGAAACAAATAAAACCTTATAGGCATAGTATCTATATCAACAAGAAAATCTTGTGACAATATGGAATATCATATATTGCTAATACTAACAAAGCAAATAAATGACTTCAAATCACCAGAGGTTTAACAAAAACAGAACAAGATCAGTGTTAAAGTCATGAACTATAACATACTAAGTAGACAGATCTCATAACATGCTTCATATCATATTCATGCTAACAAGGTAAGAAAACACGACTGTCAATATGAACTTTAATCAGTATACATCAAAATGGTCGAGCATAAAAAAACACTATCAGGTTCACATACACAAATTCAGACATTAAGGTAGACGAAAAAGGAATTATAGTGACCTTCCTTAGGGCAGCAAACCAAGTTTTGATTTAGCCGTTAAGGATTTGTACCCGTTGTCAGCTCAAGCACAATTAGCCTCGACCAGAAATGAAAGAAAGAAAAGATGGAATGACTGTGAGCAGATAGAAATTCTCAGTGTAATGAATTTACTCTATTGATTCGTGTGTTTGGTAAGGGCATTAAAGCCTGGTATTTATAGCCAAAGAATTGGGGATTTAGGGTTTGAGATTTTGAACTTTCAGATTCAAACAATAAAAGAAAATAAATAGTGACGAACATTGACGAAACATTTCACGATGAAATATTCGGAATAAAATGAAAAATCAGAGGGAAAAAGAGGTGAAGATTTTACCCTCTAAAGATAATAAAGAACTAGCAGTTTGAAGCCGTTTAACTTCCGTATAAAGATTTTACCTAGAGGTCCTTGCGTTTGACCCCCGGACCATCATATGTCATGCAGAGGTCAAGAGATTACTCCAAATCTTCTTGAATCGAAGATGCATGCAAGGTTTTAATGAGTGATCAAGCGTGAGTGATGGTGTAATGATGAGATTCTTGGGGTTTAATTTTTGCATGTGGGCCTTTGGATCAATTGGATCGATGGATTAGGATATTTTGAGACATAATAAGAGAAAAACAATTTCAGGGGACGAAACGGGAGTCGTTGGATCATTTTAATCCAACGGTTAAGATTAATACGGATTAAATGAAATTAATAAAAGAATAGCACGATTAACCTGGACCATTTATAAATGTGTTCAATGGTCCATGAGAAATGTGTTTGTTTTGTGAGTATTTTTTAGGTGTTGATGTGGCGAGGCGTGATTGGCAGAGAAGATTTGGTAAGGATCGCCATGTGGGAAAAGGGCTGTTGTATTGGACTTGGGCCTGGACGGGTCAAAGGCTATTTGGGCCAATTTTTTTGGGTTTTTGAAAGAGAAGACTAAATAATAAAATTGAGTATATGGCCATATTAATTAAATTTTATCAATTGCAAGTATAACCTATTTAGACTTTAAACCTTTTTATAATAATTAATTTGATAAAGCTTCTTTAATCCCAATAAGACATAATAAGGCATAATTAACAAATTACTATTTTTCTGTGTATTTATAAACTAATTTCATATTATCAAAAATAGTTAAATATCTCATATTAATATATTAAAATTGCAAAAGGGTGTCGATTGCTTAATTAATTAAAATAATAGAGGTGATATAACCGTAATGCTTTATGTTAAATTACTATTATATAATTATGGACACATGATTAATATTAATAACTGTTTTATGTTATTATATATTTTTTAGAAAAAATAGGTAACTTAAATAATAATTCAAAACTGCTTTATTACGTCACTGTTGATCAAGATGCGTAATAAGTTAATTAGAAAAAAAGGAGGGCCAAAATTGATCGTCAACTGCCCTTTGACCAAATACGATAAAAGAGTGTGTGGGCAAAGAAATTGATTCAATGATCAATTTTTCCCCGACTTTAGACATATACTGTAGAGAAGTCATATGGAGTTCTGGAAACAATGGACTACAGAATTATGGTAGAATTCTAGCTTTTGAATCGCCTACATACCTCGGGCTCAACGAGGATCAGGCCATATGTAGTTCTGGAATAATGATTTAAGGAGAGTTATGCGTGTAGTGATTGCCCCAGTATCGTGTTATGATGATACTTTAAGGAAGACAGATTTTGAGATTCACGACGACCCCTGAGTCAAAGTTGGTTAGAGTTTGATGCCCCTCATTATCGATGTAACCCGGTTTGCTGCTTAGAGATGTTCCACGTTGTAGTGTTTGACTTGTGGAAAAATAATACACACACTCCCATATATTGTGTAGCAGATATGTTAGGATATGATGTAAATATGTGAAATGACAATTCCTAGCTGCCGACAACCCTTTATTTGGGATCACGGGGCTATAGGATGTTTGAGTTTGAAGCCTCCAAACTGTGGAGCATTATTTGGGATTTCGGGGGCTGGGTGTTTGAATTTGAAGCCTCCGAGTTGTGGGGAATTATTTGGGATTCCGGGGACTAGATGTTTGAGTTTGAAGCCTCCGAATATCGTAGCGTCTGACTTTGAACTTTGACTTTGAATCTCCAAGCGTTGGAGTATTTGGCGTTGTACCTCCGCATGGAGGCATGTTTGAATTTGAATCTCCGAGTGGTGGAGTATTTACCTTTGAAATTTGACTTTGATCTTTGACATTGAATATCTGCATGGCGGGAGGTTTAAATTTGAGATAAGCGAGAGCATATATGCGTTTGTAAAGTGCACAATGAACAACGTCAAAACATTCAAAGTAAAACAAAGATAGAAGAGAGCATGCCCAAGAAATATTCTTGATTACAGGACCACTTTCTATATTTGACCCCTCTCATTAACACAGCTAGATGGTGGCCATCGATCATTGAGACGTATGGCATAATTTGAAAAAAACAACCTTCGATTGATGAAGTCGGGGACGAGATTTGAAATGACCTATTTGATATCTCTGATTTGGCATAGAGACGTGATAGTTATACAACTGTTAATGTGTCCAGGTAGGATCGTGCGATTGTACAATATGATATGATTAGCAGAGCGAACAGTGCGATCTGTACGAAATGCTACGGTTGGCTGAGCTAACGGGTGACTGTACAAAGTGCTCCGGTTGACGGAGCTAATGGTGTGATATGTACAATAGGCTTTGATTGGTAGAGCTAATGGATGATTGTACAAGGTGCTCCAGTTGGCATATCTAATAGTGCGATATGTACAATAGGATCTAATTGGCAGAGCTAATGGAGGACCGTACAATGTGCTCCGGTTGGTATAGCAAATGGTATGATCTCCATAATAGACTCTGATTGGCAGAGCTAATAGAAGACTCTAGTCGTATCAAAGGTTTTGGATCTGGATTATATGTTGGAATGTAAAGTTGGTTTTTAACTTTGTTATATTCAAATGAATATTGTAATGAATTAAAAGAGAGTCGAAATCTCATGAGGTTGCAATGAAATTTGGCAACAATTCTAATTTTGACCGTGAGCTAGATCTGACGCCATCTAATTGTCAATCCTACACTCAAAGAAATATTCTTAGTGGGGGAGGCATTTTTATTTGTGTTGACTGTAAACTTGACCTTGCTCTTTGATCCCTTCATACTCCTTCCGACTATGGTAAATTATGACATGAAGCCTGGCAGGTGGAAAATTAGGTCAAGCACTTTTAGATAAATAGTTTTGAAAAATTATTTTTATTTATGATAAACGTTGTTCCAGACTATGACATGTTTAGAAACCCCTGAACTTCTTCATTAGAATGTTTCTCGGATGACTATGCCTCGTTAATGATGCCTTTCAGACTGTGCCCCTGACGACGAAGTCCCTTTGCTGATGCAGTCATTTCCTAGATCTAAACGATACATTACAAAGGCTTTCCTAGGGTGTTGACCAAACCCTTTTAGGTCTCCTACATATCCAAAGAGAATCAAGTCTGAACATAGTTCGAAGGTATGAATACATGAAATATTGGGGTGACCGAGCCTGACTTGGGCTGCCTATGTATCCAAACAGAATTATGTCAAAATGTAGTTCGATTACAATAGGTGCAAAGTGAAGAACTGAAATTTTCAAATGATATGACAGGGTCTGACTTAGACTACCTATGCATCCAAATGGAATCAGGTCAAAACATAGGTCGATTACAATAAATGTCTTAATCTAACGTGGATTGCCTACGTATTCCTGCCAAAGAAAATCAAGTCATGGCGTAGTTCTTAATACATTAAATGATATTTAAATTTTCTATTACAACTAGGACCAGACCCTACGTGGGTTTCCTACGCATCTCATCATGGGAGGTCAGGTCAAGTGTAGTTATGTTACACAAAACATTACTTAATGGTTGTAAGGCCCCCTAAAATATTACCTAGAACCCGGGGTTTCATGGTGCCCAGGTAGGCTAATGTGTTTGAGGATTGTAGAAATTCTTCGCGGGGTACTTGCGAGCCGCAGTACAAACTTTTTGGGTAGAATAATGCACTAAGGAGTGGATGAAATTTTTTGTAGAAGAAAACAATTATGCGGTCAGTTTCGCGACCGCAGAACCATTTTGTGGGCCACATAATCATCGCGGAGTTGAGTAGAGAATTTGTTGAATTTTGAAGGTTGTTCTGCGGTCTATTATGCGATCGCATAGTTGTTTCGTGGTCCGCACTTCCACCGCATACTTGGCATGAAGGATTTTGGAGGGTGATTCTGCGGTCCATTCTGCAACCGCATAAGTGATCTGCGAACAGAAGATTTGTCGCAAACCTGTCTAGACTAGCCCATATTTGGAGGACCATTTTGCGGTCTAGTTTGAGGACCGCAGACGTGATCTGCGGTGCATTCTACGACCGCAGAGTTGTGATCGGAGGGTCCATTGTCTGATTTTATAACCCGACCCCATTTTGATAAATAGCCTTTGGAGCTCGTTTTGAAGGAAAAAATCTGATATTTTTAGAGAGAAGTGAGAGTGTTCTAGAGAGAGGAAGAAGCTCAAGTGATTTGTTCATAAAGATCTTGTTCAAGCTTTGAAATCCAACAAGGAAATCTCACAAGATCTACACTCAAGAGGTAAGGTTCTAACCCTATTTTTCAATTTAGAGTTTGGGTAGAAGATGGGAAATTGCGAGTGTGATTGTTTATGAGTGTTGTTATTTATGCATGCATGTAAATATAAGGATAGTGGGAAGGTGATTGAGCTAATACGAGTAAAATATTGGTATTGAATGGGTTGTGGAGTGAAGGAAATCGTGTAGAAGAACCTTGTGGTCAAATTTGCACACCTAGTGTATGATAAAATGCTCAAATGAGCTAAAACAATGAATATCTTCCTAATTTGTGTACAATTCTGTTATGTCTCAAAATAGATTGGGATTGCTAGAAATTCCAAAACGTTGTATTAACTTAAGAAAATCTCAAACGAGGTATGTTGGCTAGACTTCTCTCCTATAATTGAAACCCATGATGTTCTTGTAAGTCCCGAGTTATTCATTATAAATTGATTAGTCCGAATAAGCTTTATGCTTAAAGAGATATATTCAATATGTATTCCGAATGCTCTTATCATATTATGTTATCTTTCGGGAATGTGTTCAAAGTATGGATTGCGTATTAAAATGTTTTGACTTCTAGTCGTGTTTCAAATGAAAGCTATTATGCCAAATTATGTAAGAAATCTCAATGTGCTTAAAACTCTTAACTGTTCATATGTGGTACCTAAGTTGTGATTTCCGAAAAATTCTATATGTGATATTTATGATGATGATCCTTGGAAGTAAGGAAATGAGAGTGTGGAATATGTAATACGGCCATTATGCCATGAAACAAGAATCATATGTATGGCCAAAAGAGCCAATGAAATGATGATGTTGTAAGTAGTTGAAAGTACTAATGAAGAGATACATGGTGTGAAAGGTTATGAGATGAACGTATTTGTACTTTTATTTCCAATGTGTTGTAATCTTTTACGTCCTCATGAGTAGAGGCTATGGTTTCCTAAATGTTTTAAATGTTATTATGCTTAATTTTGGAAAGAAAACGCAATGCTCTTATTATTGATAACCTAAGATGAGGCTTGAAAGTGAAAAAAAGCGAGTATGAGATATGATAAATGTGGTCATCGTGCCAAGAATGAGAACTACATTTGTGGCCAATAGTGTCAACGAAATGAGAGAATGTGTCAAAGATTATGATATGAGTTTTGACTCCTTTATATGATAAGTGTTCTTAATGTCCTATGATCACCCATGGCAAGTACAGGTAAGTCAGAGTATGAACATGAAATGTGGCCGTCTGCTTAAATGAGAATTATGGGGTGTTGTATGTCCCAATAGTTTGAACTATAGTTGTATGCTTCTGAAATAATAAATGCAAATTACTTCGATGTTAAGTCCCAAGACTCATGAACATAGCTAATGACCTGAAGATGACAAGTGAGTGAATAATGAGATGAAAGGGAGATGTCCTATGCTAAATGATGATGAACCTTAAGAAAAGAAATAAGGCATGAGCCTTTGAAATCGACTTATTCATTCACCATGCATGTGCTAATGTAATGAGATGTGTTTCTCCATGATGAGCATGAACATGAAGTATTCCAATGATCCAAGAACTTACGAACTTAAATGTAATGTTAATCATGTCTCTTTGAGTTTATATATCTTTATGTGCATAATGATACGTCATGAACCCTATGGACAGTCTATGAAACGCATAGGTGTATTATGTATATAATCCTATGGACGGTCTATGAAATGCATAGGTGTATTGCATATGGAATCCCATGGATGGTCTATGAAACACATAGGTGTATTGTGTATGTAATCCTATGGACGGTCTATAAAATGCATAGGCATATTGTGTATGGAATCCTATAGACGGTCTATGAAATGCATAGGTGTATTGTGTATGGAATCCTATAGGCAGTCTATGAAAAGCATATGTGTATTGTGTATGTAATCCTATGGACGGTCTATGAAATGCATAGGTGTATTGTTTATGGAATCCTATGGGCGATCTATAAAACACATAGGTGTATTGTGAATGGAATCCTACGGACGGTCTATAAAATGCATAGGTGTATTGTGTATAGAATCTTATGGACGGTCTATAAAATGCATAGGTGTATTGTGTATGAAATGTATAGGTATATGGTAAGAAAAAAAATACTATGGATGGTCTATGAGACGCATAAGTGTATAATATGATATGTGAACACTATGGACGGTCTATAGGACGCATAGGTATATAATATTAAATAGAACACTATAGACGGTCTATGAGATGCATAGGTTTATAATAGATATGTGAACACTATGGAAGGTCTATGAGACGCATATGTGTATAATATGATATGTGAACACTATGGACGGTCTATCAGATGCATATGTGTATAATATGATATGTGAACACTAAGGAAGGTCTATGAAACGTAAAAGGTGTAAATTAAGAGAGGGACATGGATGGTCTAGTGAGACGCATTGTTAACGCAAACAATAGGTGCCACTTTCATTTCCCTTGTTTGTACATGTTGTTTCAATTACATTATATTATGTATTCTACGTATAGTTCATATGGATCAATTGATCACAAAGGAAGTTCAGAATGATGTAGGTATAATAAGGCTTGAAATTTGATTATATGGGATGTTTCATAGTTTCTTGATGTACTTTATTTTTCTCTTATTTGAGTTACCATATTTTCATATGTTATTTTTTCTACCTTACATACGAGTACTATTTCATATGTACTCACGTCCCTTTTACCGGGGGCGCTGCATCTTTTAATGGATGCAAGTATACTTCTATTGGATGATATGGATCTTTGATAGGGATCTACTTCACTACTCAGCTTATGGTGAGCCCGCTTCAGTTCTAGTGGGTGTTTGAGTCTAGTTTGTTTTATGTACTTAGGTATCTATTGTCATAGAAGCTCTATGTACATTGTGGGTCGTGTAGTTAAAGTTTTGAGTTTTGTCATGTATTTATGTTCATAGTATTTATAGTTATCTATAAAGCTATGTATCCATCATGAAAAGAACTTTAGGCCATTGAGCCAAATGTATTCAATTTGAAAGTCAAGATCTAATTATGCTATGATAAATCATGAATGAGTTATGATGAGATGTTGATGTAAAGTAGGTTTGCTCGACTAGGTTTACTCGGTTTAGCGCCGGTAATGCTCTCCAAGTTCGGGGCGTGACAATGGTCTTCAAGTATAGTATCTCTTGATTGCATTTCAATTGACGGGCTTTGTTCTCACTTTGCCATCCATTTCTACTAAGATTAATTCTCCTCCTGAGAGTACTCGATGGATCACATTTGGACCTTGCCAATTTGGTGCGAACATTCATTTGGCTTCCTTTTTATTGGGAAATATATTCTTAAGACTAGCTGCCCCGGTGTGAACTGTTGTAGTTGCACATTCTTGTTCAACGCCTTGGTTATCGTGTTTTGATAAAACTGACCATGAAAAACTACGCCCATCCTCTTCTCATCAATGAGCATTAGTTGTTCCTGCCTCATACGTATGCATTATGCTTTTTCTAGCTTGGCTTCTTGGATAATCCTTAAAGAATGTATCTCGACCTCTACGAGTATTACAACTTCAATACCAAATACCAACATGTATGGCATTGCCCTGATAGGCGACCTTATTGTAGTGCAATAGCCAAGTAGGGCAAATGGTAGTTTCTCATGCCATTGCATGCGGTTGTGTACTATCTTTTGCAAGATCCTCTTGATGTTTTTGTTGGATGCTTCAACTACTTTATTCATCTCCGACCTGTATGCTGTGGAATTGCGATGGACAACCCTGAACTTCTCTCAAATTTCCCGTATGAGATCACTATTGAGATTGGCTACATTCTCAGTTATAATTGACTCTGGGATCCCGAATCTGCAAACTATGTTGTTACAGACAAAATCTGCCACCACTATCTTTGTAATGACTTTATATGTAAAAGATTTGACCCATTTGGTGAAACATTTAATGGCCACCAGGATGAAACGATTCCCATTTGATGCTGCCGATTTACGAGTCCAATCATATCCATTCCCCAAACGGTGAATGCCCAAGAAGAACCCATCACATATAGCTCATTTTGCAGAACCCTAATGAAATTCTCGTGAATCTGACACTAATGACATTTCTGCACGTAGCAAATGTTATCCCTTCCATGGTTATCCAAAAATATCCTACCCTAGAGATCTTATTGGCTAAGGTAAAATTGTTCATATAAGGCACGCACATCCCTGCATGTATTTCTTCAAACAATCTTGTCGCTTATGCAACATCTACACATCTCGACAGACCCAAGTCCGAGGTCCTCATGTATAAGACTTCCCCGTTAAGGAAAATGTGGTTTGCTAGTCTCCTTAGTGCCTGATTCTGACCGATAGTAGCATTCTCTGGTATTCTCTTGTCTCAAGAAACCTTTTGATGCATGAAACCACATCTTACCATCTGGTTCTTCATCTACGTGAAATAAATATGCATGTTTGTCCCGAATATCTACCTCAATAGGGTCAATATAGTTCTTATCTATGCGTTGAATCATGTATGAAAATGTTATAAGAGCATCGTCGAATTCATTCTAGATTCTGAGAACATGCCTGAACTCGATCTTGGTGAACTTCTTACACAATTCTTTCAGAGCAAGTATGGCAGAATCTTGACGTTATTTTTAGTCCATTCTCCTTGGACTTGGTGGATTAGAAAATCAAAGTCTCGTATGACCAAAAGTACTTTTATGTTCAGATCGACCGTCGACCTGATACCAAGGATGCATGCTTCGTATTCCGCTACATTATTTGTACACAGGAACCTTATCTTGGCCGAAATTGGGTAATGCTGTCCTGACTCCGAGATTAAGACTGCCCCGATCTTTATGCTCTTGAAATTCTCAGCTCCATCAGAACATCCTTCATCCAGGGTAAGGCTCCGAAATATCTTCTCCTGCTAAGGTAGTTCTACCAATTCTCAATTCTGTTCTGCTTCCAAGTGGATACTAATTCGAGTTCCCTTCACCTCTTCTTCATTTCCTAGATTTATCACCTCTTTCTCCTCAAGATTGGGTTTATTATGAATTTCTAACTATTTAATTTCATGCTTTTGGTTCTTGGGCATCATACTTTCATCATATTCTTCAAAATCAGGCTCGTTGTGAACGCTTTGTTCAAGGGTTTTGTTGCATTTCATAATCGTGGAATGAGGGTTTTTATTAATTTGATCACTGAAAGGAAAGGTGAGTATATATATAAATAAAGATAAGCTTGCATAATACGTTAGTAAGAAAAAAAATTTATTTTATTGAAAGGAACGTCTTAGCATTCAAATAGGCGGTTTAACAAAAGAGCATCGGCATGATTCAAGCCTCAATTGATTACACAATTTTCAAAATTACTAGCAATCCACACTCCCAAGACTCTCGGTGAACCAGAGATAGACTGGCTGCCCAGTTTTGCAAAGTCTCTCCTAGTTCGGCATCCCTAATTGTTAGTGTCTTGATATCGGCTTTACCGAAGCATTCCTCGATCATTGCCTAAATAACCGTTTGATCCTATTGATGATTTCTTCTTCTTGCATTGAGCTTTGACCCAGACTTAGAAAATGCTCTGGCACAAAAACTTTCTTCCCAGGGTTGCTATTATGGACTCCTCTGATTGCAGGCTTGTGCCCTAAAACAACAATGCCCTTTTGCTACTTCAATTGAATTGGCTTAGTTATCCCATTTGATTTGGCCCCTAGTCCAGATCCTGGTTAATACTTGTATTTTATCATCTCCCTTATCTCCATCCCAGACCCATATGGCGAGTGCATGTTGCGTAACCGTTCATTCTTCTCCATTTTCACTATCTGCATGATCTCGACCCCATGGAAGGTGATCCCATCTAATCCCTCTATGAAAGGAACCGTGTGTTCTGAATAAGCTGGATGACTCTATTCTCCCATGAATAACTATTACTTGGAAATCCCATTCAAACATTATGCATTGGTGTAGAGTGGAGGGAACTTCCCCAGCCATATGTATTCACAACCTTCCTAGTAGCAGGTTGTAGGAGGACGAGACGTCTATCACTTGAAATAACACCGGGAACTCAACGTGTCCGACTTGCATGGCTATATAGATTTACCCAACGACGTCTTTCAACGATCTATAAAAAGCCCTTACTCTCCCGTGTCTTTCTTTTTACCTATCATATATGGATACCCAATTCCCGCAATGTGGAGAACGGGAAAATGTTCAATCCACATCCCCCGTCAACCAGCATTTGAGATATGACCTTGTCGATACATTTTGTAGTGAAGTGCCGAGTTTTGTTGTGATCCACTCGCTTTGTAGAAAGCTCATACTTTCAAAAAGAGAACTTATCATCCTCCACCATCTTACTGATAGTTTCTACAAATGCCTCACTAGTGGTATTGCCTAGCACACATACTCCACTCAATACTTTTACTAACGCGTCCCTGTGACTATCACAACTCATCAGCAAATCCATGATTGATATGTATGCTGGGGTTATCTTCAGTTGTTCTTCGATAGAGTACTCCTTAATTGGCATCTTCTTCAAGAATTATGCCGCTTCCGCATCAGTTACGTTTCTTTTCTAGTTTTTCTTTCTATTCGGATTTCACTGGTTCAAATTCTCAGGAGCGTAGAATCTTCCCGATCGAGTCATCCCATGAGGTGCTGCAATTTCTATCATTTTTCAAATTCCCTTTGATTGATAGGCCCATGGGACTTCCTTATAATTATGATTCGAATCTTCTTTCACGCCTGTAATGGACCATGGCTGATATGTCTAGACCATTGCGGCTTCAATTGCACTATGATTAATGGGGCCGCCCAAGGGTTTGTCCTTGCTGCTTTAGCATTTCCAATGGTAACGATGGTTACTTTTAAATGATAGTCTTCCTCCCGGGTAATCATGTCTACCCCTTGGTTTCTGTGGTTTGGTAGTGGGTTATGGTTCACATTAGATGGGGCTGGGGAGCATTGGATAGCTCCATTCTTAATGAACATTTTAATCTCGTGCCTCAGACCGTAGCAATCTTTGGTGTGATGTTTTGGGACATTTGAGTGATTTGCTTAGCTTTTACTGCATCAAAGTATTTAGTAGGTTGATCTAGGATTCTTCCTTCAACTGAATATAGCAAACCCGTCTCTTCTCAGCCTTTCACATAGTTGGTCTAGAGGTTCGAAAATTAGGATAAACATTTTGGGGTTCTGTGTTTCAAGGTTAGGGCGTGGTCTAGGAGAATAAGCATGTCTGTTTGGATGAGTGGTGGTTTGAACACGGGCATATGGTCATGGTAGGTTTTATGTGTATTGGGTCGGGATTGATTGTCATATGGCTGGGTATTATAGACTGGAGTATAAGTGGGCTAGGTCGGAGTATGAGTGTTTGTGGGGTATTGGTTGACTTGAGGAGGCGGGCTCAGTTAATAGAAATGGACAGTTGCTGACACCTCTTCCTTCTTTTTCTTTGCATTTCTAATTGAACTTAATTGTATGGCTTTGCTAGTAGCTTGTAATGCGGCCATGGATTGTATTTTCCCGGACTTGATACTCTCTTCTAAGAAATATCCCATCTTGACCAACTCGGGGAACTTCTGGCCCACTATTCCCATCATTTTCTAAAAGTAGATTCTTTCTTGGCATGAATGAAGTATTTCATCAGTTCATTATCATCCAGTGAGGGTTGTGCTCTAGGTGCATCTGACCTCCAACGACGGGCATCCTCTTGGAATGACTCAGAGGGCTTCTTCTCTATGTTCACTAAAGAAAATTTGTCCGGTGTAATCTTAGTGTTGAACCTAATATGATTCATGAAGTCCTCGGGCATATCTTACTATTCTCTCAAATTCCAGGTATCCTGTCTAGTATACTAGGTGAATTCTTCTCCAATCAAACTTCTTATGAATAATTTTATTCTCAACTTTTTGTTCCTTCCAACTCCTACCAGTTTGTAACAATAGGCCCTCAAGTGGGCGTGGGGATCTCCTATTCCGTCGAAGCTATCACATTTTGGAGGTTTATATCCTACCGGTATGTCGACATATGGATTTATGCACAAATCCTCGTAGTCTAAGCTCTCGCTCCCTCGAGCGACCTGCAGTTTGTTCATTTGCTTTCTCAGGACCCATAGTTGCTATAGAAATGATTAATCTTTTTTGGATTTTTCTTCCTTTTCCATCTCAGCATACTAATTGAGCTCGTAAGGCACCCTGACGGGCGCAGTGAAAGTTGGTTCTCCTATAGTATATACGGGTGGAACATTCTACTCATGTGCACAACGTATGGGTATTTGCAAATGTGATGTTATCACATGGGGGAGTTTGGACCAAGTTCTTTATGGTTGGGGGATTTTGTAGAGCTTGAATGTAGTTGCGGACATAAGGCGTATGTATGGGAGGGTTTGGTGGATTTGCAACGGTAAGTGGTAGTATAGCCTGAGATATGGCAGGGATTGCCTTATAAATAGCGGCAGTCGGAGTACTGGCAGGTTGCGTGGTGATAAAGAAAAATGGTTAGGGATTGAGTCTAATGATGAAAAGCAAGGTGGTTGCGAGAGCATCGTCACTGACAGATGTGCAAGTTCCTGGACTGTTGTACTCTCCCACTTAATGATTCCATTTCTTGCTCTAACCAGGCTACATATTTATCATTCTGCATTTCGTCTCCTCTCTTGAACCCTTGGGACGTCACCAGAGCATTTTCGATTTGGTTATCCATGGCGGTCATTTTTCCTTTGGACCTCATATTATATGGTGGCTAGGCTAGTCTAATTACCAGCACAAATCAACCTCTGTTCAGGGGAATACATAATAAAATAAGCATGCAATAAGGCAAACAAAAATATGAGTAAGCTTAGGAAATGAACAGATATATTCACATAGAGCAATTCGTTCATGTATTGCACAAATGTTTTCCTAAAGTATTAGATGGGCCTTTCTTTGTCTGCTACATCGTAAGTGTTAACAAAAATATCCAAATTATTTGACACATTTGGATCTAGAGAATAATTGGTTTTTATTGATAACAAATTTTGATGGTTACAACATGGTGACATAGGAAATGGGCTATAAAGCTTCCACTGAATGATGCAAGGGACAGAGAGTAACTCGTCAAATGTTATAATATGGCCCCCTAGGGTTTTACAAAGACTTCATAGGCTTATAAGATTGCCCTTAGGGAATTTGAAAAGGTACAAGATGGAAATCAACCAACAACTTAGTAATCCTCCGCTGAATCTTCCCCCCGGCTTTTTTCCACTGGGTCTTCCTTAGGATCCTCCTCAAACTCTTCCTTGACGTCCTTATGATACTCAGCCTCCTCCTTCTGTCACGACCCAAAATCTCACCCGCCGTGATGGCACCTATCTCAATACTAGGAAAGCCGACAATCTCAATAAACCACCATATCTTTTAAGTTTGAAAACATAATATCTAAATTTAGTGGAAGAAAAACTCACAAATATATATATAAACACTCCCAAAATCCGGTGTCACTGAGTACATGAGCATCTATTATGAATACAAGTCGGGAAAATACGATCTATAATAGTCTAAGACCAAATACAGTAAACAAGGAGATAGGGAAGGAGAGACAAGGTCTGCGAAACACGGCAACTACCTCAGAATCTCCGAAAAATAAACTGCGCGAAAGGATCAACACCCGCTATGCCCGGGAACACCTAGAGCTGCACATGAAGTGTAGGGTATAGTATGAGTACAACTAACTTAGCAAGTAACAATAATAAATAAGGAACTGAAGATAGTGACGAGCTACATAGTTATAGTTTACTTTCAGTAATTCCAGCAAGAATAGACATGCTTTTCAATCCAGCAGTTTAAATCAAATCAATTCTATACAGTTCAAGTTCATGTATTCCGGATATAAAATCTTTCAAAAAATTTCACAACAATGACAGATAGCAACTAAGTGCAACAACAAATGAAAAACATGTACAGCCTCTCAGGACAACAATCACTCACTGGGCTCCCAGCCCTCAACACTCACACTCAATGGGTACCCGTGCTCACTGGGGGTGTACAGACTCCAGAGGGGCTCCTACAGCCCAAGTGCTATAATCTGCACGGACAACTCACGTGCTGCACGGACAACTCATATACTATAGTATCAATATCTAGATTCGCACGGACAACTCACGTGCTATAGTATAATATCTGGATCCGCACGGATAACTCACGTGTTGCACGAACAACTTACATGCTATAATAATATCTCACAATCAGGCCCTCGGCCTCACTCAGCCATAAATCTCTCCAGTCTCTCAAGCTCTCAGAAATCATAAAATCAGCCCAACAACAATGATATGATGCATCAATAATGAACAATAGAGACTAGGATAAAATAATCAAGTAAACTGTGACTGATTACAAAACAATAACTAAGTAGATAGTGCAACATGTTCATGACCTCTGTGGGTCCCAACAGTACCAACATATAGCCTAAACATGGTTTCTAACATGACTTACAGTCAAATTTTCACAACACAAAGAGAGCACATAGATAACAACAAGTTATTCAACTTTACAGTTTCCACAGGATGGACCAATCACGATCCCCTCGGTACACGCCCACACTCCCGTTACCAAGCATGTGCGTCACCTCCAAAATAATCACATGATACAAAGTCTAGGGTTTCATAGCCTCAAGATCAGATTTATAACTGTTACTAACCTCAAAACGTGAAATTCTTTACTCTGCTATGCCTTTGCATCGCAAATCGGCCTCCAAATGCCTCAAATCTAGTCACAAATAGTTTATTTCAGTAAATAAAATTTATTGGAATTAATTCCATAAGAAAATATAAATTTTCCATAAACATCCGAAAATTAGCTCAAACATCTCCCATGGGGCTCACGTCTCGGAACTCAACAAAAGTTACAAAATCCGAAAGCACATTCAACCACGAGCCTACCTATACCAATTTTACCAAAATCCGACCTCAACTTGACTCTCAAATCTACAATTTAAACCAAGAGGGATTTCTAATATTTCCAACTTAATTCACCCATTAAATGTTAAAAATAACTATGGATTCGGGTAATTTGACCAATAACGAGTTAAGAACACTTACCCATTGTTTTTCTTGAAAATCTCCCAAAAATCGCCTCTTCCCGAGCTCTAATCCGCCAAAAATGGAAAATGGGACGAAGTCCCATTTTCAGAACTTAAACTTTCTGTCCAGACCTTTCTTCTTCGCAAACACGACAGGTCCCTCATGTTCCCGAAGCACAAAATTGTACTGCCCAACATTTTATCTTCACGAACGCAAGACACTGCTTGCAAACGCGATGCTTTACGGAGCTCTGCTTCACGAACGCGAAGGCAAAAATCCATTCCAACTATTTTTCTCTTCGCGAATGTGATACCCAAGCACAAACGCGATGAACAACTCAACTCCTCTTCGTGAATGCGAGGGCCCACTCGCGAACGCGAAGAGTAAATTTTACCTTCCTCAAATTCCCCTTCGCGAACGCGAGGGCCCACTCGCAAACGCGAAGAAGGAAACCTGAAAAACACACTAGCAGTCTTCAGCCAACATGCCAAGTCCAAAAATGATTCGTTAACCTTCCGAAACTCATCCGAGCCCACCGGGACCTCAACCAAACATACCATCAAGTCCTAAAATATCATACGAACTTAGTCAAACCCTAAATCACCTCAAACAACACTAAAACCACGAATCACACCCCAATTCAAGCCTAATGAACTTTGAAATTTCTAATTTCTACAAACGACTCCTAAACCTATCAAATCACGTCCGATTGACCTAAAATTATGCACACAAGTCATAAATGACATATAGGACCTATTAAAACTTTCAGAATCATATTTCTACCCCGATATTAAAAAGTCAACCCCCAGTCAAACTTCCCACAAATTCAACTTCCGGCATTTCAAGCCTAATTTCACTACGGACCTCCAATAAATTTTTCGGAAACACTCCTAAGTCCAAAATTACCATACGGAGTTGTTGGAATTATCAGAATTCAAATCCGAGGTCTTTTACACATAGGTCCATATCCAGTCAACTTTTCTAACTTAAATTTTTAATTATGAGACTAAGTATCTCATTTCACATTGAATTCCTTCCGGACCCGAACCAACAAACTCGGTAAGTCCTAAAACCACTGTAAGGCATAAATTGAGTAGTAAATGAGGGAATGAGGCTGTAATACTCAAAATGACCGGCTGGGTCATTACACCTTCGGGTCCTCTTTCGGCTCATCGTCGGACTCAATCTTCATGTACTTTACTACCTCATTGTCATCATCTGGTTGTGGCAGCATATGGTCGACTAATTTGGGGACCACCTGTTGGTGCATAGTGAAGGTGATGAGGTAGTGGAGTAAGATCTCTTGATATACTTGCAAAGCTGCACTTGAATCTTCCAATCCTGCTAACCTTTCTCGGCTAAGCCTGGCCAACCGGTCTTCTTTGCAAATCCACACAATGTATTCTCGTGTACACCATGCATTTTGTCCTATACTCATTGTAAAAATATCACTCAATTTATCCTAGAGTTGTCTTACTCTTGGAATTAGGATTTTCCCATTATAGACATCCTCGAACAAAGAAATTTTAGACCATATGGGTACACCTTGCACTAGACCAAACTGTCTCAGTATTCTCAGCGGTGCATAGGGCTGAATTTTCTCCTATACCATCAGTTCAATAAAATATTTCTCTGGCCCCCTCACGATTGCTCTGCCATTCAGTCAAGAAAGCTTCTAGTTGACAAAGTCTCCAGTTAGGTGAGTCAGAAGATCACGCCAGTCTTCCTCCCCATGGGGTGCTCCACAGTGCCTCATTCGTTCTTTATGGCTGCGGATTATATTGTTGGTGCCAAAGAAGTAATTGATGGTCGACTCTATTTGAAAGAAGTGATATGTTACCCACACTTGCAGTAGGAAGTTGCAACCCTTAAAGAAATCATAGCGTCTTGAACACGGTGATAATGCCCTGAACATTTCTTCTAAAAGCATCGAGACAAGGGTGACCATCAAGTTCCCCCTAAATGTGGCCAAGACCAGAGGTAGCACATTAATGTTTATCTATTTTTGTTGTGGAAAAACAAAAAGTCCAAACAATGCCATAGAGAAGGTCAAAGGGTGAAGGCTCTCCCACGTAACCATGTCGCACTAGAACTCCTCATGATGTAGATCTTAGCTATCTAGATACCCAAATCTATCAAACATGTGGTCCATACTTATCCACCCATCTTTGATGTTCCTTAGATTCCGACTACTCTTCAATCCCAATGCATAGACAAACCTATGAACCATTATTATGGCCGGCGATATGGTCTTTCATCTGGCGAATAGAAATTAAATAAAGCTGGTAATTTCCTCGAGCGTAGGTGTTAGCTCACAGTCGACAAACATAAAGACTGCTTTGGTCGGATCCCAAAATTCAATCAATAATCTGGTAAGAACTCTATCAGCTCAGACATTGATCAACTCATTGAGTGCTCCAAAAGAAAGCAAATAAGGAGAGGAAAGCACAGATGGGAAAGAAAGGGAAAGCTCCTACTCAAGTCATCGAGTGACATATAAAACAAGGAGACATCTTTACGCATGCGCAAGGTGTATCCTAATCTCGTCTCCATGCACCCGCCGAATGTTCCTTCACCACTGCTTCAGCTTTTGGGGCTCTCACATAACCATGCTAATATCGGGGATGTTATGGTTGATTTCCATATAAAAACAGAAAAAAAAGGCTAGGTAAATGTGTTGCTCCGAATCTTCAGTGTCTTAATGTAGATTAATTTGTCATTCCACAAAAGCCATGTTGTTAGGTGCATAATATGTTGACATTAGGGAGGTTTTCCGACTTTTGAATCAATGCCAAGGACCTACTCACCTAGGGTTTATGCAACAAGACCTATTTTTCTAAGAGTAGAGTGTTTTCTAAACTTTGGAGTGGGATTGAATAACTGCGAGATGACATGTCAGTTGACCTCATAGTGTGATTCTCTGAATCTAGAGAGTTTTAAAAAGAATGTTCAAAGGGTATAAAGACAACCCTCACGTGATTTGTGTATGATTGTGCATGGCCAAGACTCGATAAGAAATTTCAATGACAGTGTATAAAAGAAGTAATAAGTAATTGTGATAAGTCAGTTATAATATTGGTGATAAAGCAAGTAAACACATAATTGCCAATTATGAAAACATATAAGCATATAGTGATGTGTTAAGAAAATAGAATATAAAAAAACATCCTCAAATATGTAAATATTTAGCCAAAGTCTCCTAAGGTTATAACCTAAGTGTAGATTCTCAGCAGAGTCGCCATCTTTTTGTACCAAATTTTGCACAGGTCAAAACAAAGCACAACTTATGTGTAACGACCCGACCAGTCGCTTTGAGTATTATAGCCCCTTCTCCCTTGTATTGGTTATTCTATGTTCAATTTTTGTTATGTGACTTGTCGGGGTGTTTGGTTTGGTTATGAGGATGTTTCAGAATGAGTTGGGATACTTAGTCCCAAGGTTGGAAGCCTAAGTTGAAAGAGTTGACCCGATATTGAATTATGTGTAGATGACTTTGAAATAGTATTTTGATGGTTCATACAGCTCCGTATGGTGATTTTGGACTTAAGAGTGTGTCCGAATGTTGATTTGGATGTTTGTAGATGATTTTGGCTTGACTTGGCGAAAGTTGGAAAAAATGGAAGTTTGTAGAGTTGAGAAGTTTGACCGAGAGTTGAATTTGTAATTATAGGGCTCAAATTTTGGTTCCGAAAGGAATAGGTCTATTGTGTCATTTATGACTTGTGTACAAAATTTGAGGTCAAACGGAGTTTGCTTGATAGGTTTCGACATCAATTGTAGAAGTTGAAAATCCATTAGTTTCATTAGGCTTGAATTGGGGTGCGATTCGTGTTTTTTATGGTGAATGATGTGATTTAAGGCCTCGAAAAAGTTCGTATGATGTTTTGATATATGTTGGTATGTTTGGATGGGGTCCCAAGGGCCTCATGGGTGATTTGGGTTGAAATCGGAATGAGTTTGGACTTGAGGAAATACTAAAGTGCCCCAGGTCTGATGCGATCGCACCAGCGAAGGGTTTGGTCATAGATACGCGGCCGTAGAAGTGAGAATGTCATCTTAGGTGCGATTTTAGATGGGGCTGAGGGGATGCGCATGTGCAAGGGATTTGTCCGCATATGCGGGATTGCAGACACGGGAAGAGGGGCGCGTTGTGATTTAGGTGTGTGGCAGCTGTCTCCGCAAAAGCAGAGAGGAGGTTGCTAGTGCGACTCCGCAGAAGCGGAGCCTTTTCCGAAGAAGAAAAGGCAGGGGGCTTCATGGAAACCGCAGAAGCGGAATTTTGGTCGCGCCTGCGGGACCGCATATGCGGTTAAGTGAACCGCAAGTGCGAAAGCACTATCAGTGTGTTAAATTCGAAGGGTTTCGAGATTTTCTCATTTTTGAACTTTCCAAGCTCGGTTAGAGGTGATTTTTGAGAGGGGTTTCACTAGAATTTAAGAGGTAAGCAATTTTTAGTCATTTTTATCCATTAATATTGAATACTCATTGAATTTCCCACCTAGATTATGTGTTTCTAAGGTTGAATTTGGGGAATTTTGGACTAGGGATTGGAGCGTAAGATTTGGGGGTTGAGTGGTGATTTGATGTCGGAATTGGGTAATTTCTATATGGTTTGACTCATTATCGAATGAGTATTCGAATTTTGTAAATTTTGTTGGATTCCGAGATATGGTCCCAAGGTTGACTTTTGGGTTGACTTTATGACTTTTGTTAAAGAACCTAGCTTTATCATATGGAATTGATTTCTATAGCTTGTGTTGATTGCATTAAGTTGTTTGTGGCTAGATTCGAGTCGTTCGGAGGCCGATTCGTGAGGTAAGGGCTTATTAGAGTAGATGTCTGTGCGGGTTGAGGTAACTACCACTTCTAAACTTGGTTCTGAGGATATGAATCCCTCAATTAAGTGATATGTGGTTGGAGTTGAGGTGACGCACATGCTAGGTGACAGACGTGTGGGCGTGCACCGTAGAAATTGTGACTCGGTCGATTCATTAGAACTGTGTAGTCATCTAATCTTGTTATTATTCTTGTACTCTCTATGTGTTAGAGGAATTGAGATGTGATTCATGTTAGAAATCATGTTTAGGATATATGCTAGTATTGTTGGGACCCACAGAGGTCATTTCGTTGTTGAATTATTTGCTTAATTTGCAATCATGTACTCAGTCACATCTCTCCTTTGGATGTCATATCTCAGTATGTGTTGCTAGTATTATCACATCATATTATCATTCCACGCCGCAACAGGCTTTATTGATTCATGCCATGATTGGCTTATATTAGTTCTTGGGCAGGATCCGTCCCTCCAAAGTCTGACATACCAGCAGTGAGCGCAGGTACCTACTGAGTGCGAGTGCCTCGAGGGTCAAGCGCGAGTGCCGAGTGATTGAGAGTGCTGAGTGACTGGGAGTATTGAGTGGCTGGGAGTACCGAGTGACTGGGAGTACTGAGTGATTGAGTGTGCTGAGTGGGATTGAATACTCCGAGAGTCTGTATATAACCTTATTACTGTGTTGCATTATAGTTGGAATGGATAATTGACATGTAGATATAGAGATGTAACATTCCTCATATCAATCACTTGGCATATTTTATCCATGTTGAACCTAAACTGTTAAACTTGAAAGCATGTCTACATTTCTGTACTGTTAAAATCTGCATTTGGAATGTACCTGTGTGAGCTCGTCACTGCTTTCAGCCCATGGTTAGTCTGGTTACTTAGTGAGTACATTGTGTCGGTTGTATTCATACTACACTCTGCACTTTGTGTGCATATCCATGTACTTCTAGGCATGGCAGTTGGTAGCTCTGGAGCTTCATCTATTTGGAGACTATTGGGTAGCTACCTTAGCATCCGCATACCTCAACTCTGCTTCTTTTTAGTTTATTAGCACTGTTCTATCTTTCTAGACAATTGTTTTAGCAGTCAGATTGTGTTGTCATTTAGATGATCATGTACTTAGTGACACCCAAATTTTGGGGGATTTTCTATTGAGCCGCCATATTTTCTTATTAGTTATTTATGAGATTTTTCACTATTAAGCTTATTTCATTATGTTTTTCAATTTAAAGATGCATGGTTATTTGTGATTGTTAGCTTTCCTAGTACTGCGATAGGCGCCATCACGACATGTGAGATTTTGGGTTGTGACATATTGGTATCAGAGCCTAGGTTACAAAGGTCTCACAATTCATGAGCAGGTTTAGTAGAGTTTTGTGGATCGGTACAGAGACGTATGTACTTATCTTTGAGAGGCTACTGAACCCTTAGGAACACTTCACTTTCTTATATTCTTGTCGTGCGAATTTGATGATTCTGGAAACAAAACTTCTATTATTTTATTCTCTCACAGATGGTGAGGACACGTGCTACCAGATCAGGCGGATGACCACCAGTACCACCAGCTAGGGCCACGAGAGGTCAGGTTCGCGGTGGAGGCGGAGGTACAACTTGTACAATAGCTAGGGCAGCACCTGCAGACCCACCAGTTGCTCCAGCTCAAGAGCAAATTCCAGATGTGGTTGATCCGGTGGGACCATCTCAGGCACCAGCTGTGCTCATTGTGATTCCAGGCCTTTAGGAGGCTTTTGTCCAGATACTAATTGTACGCATTAGCCTTGCTCAGGAGGTTTCAGTTCAGGCCGCACCAGCCACCTTTCACGCCGGTGGAGGTGCTCAGACTCTTGCCGCCCGTACTCTAGAGCAGGTGGTTCAGGGACTTCAGACACTAAGGGTACTACCAGCCCGGTCGGTTGTAGTTGCTCAAGCCCTGTTTGGTCCACCCATGAGTGACGAGGACTACAAGAGGCTAGAGCGGTTTGGGAGGATCAAGCCTCTATTATTCAGTGGGGCTGAGTTAGAGGATGCTCAAGACTTCTTAGATAGGTGTCAGCGGATTCATCACATGGCAGGTATCCTAGAGACTAGTGGGATCTCATTTACTACTTTTTAGCTATCGAGGGCAACCTTCAGATGGTGGAAGGCTTATGAGTTGACTAGTCCAGCCGGCCTTGCATCGCTTACGTGGCACGAGTTCTCCATTATCTTCTTGGAGAATTTTGTTCCATAGACCCACTAGGAGGAGTTGCGTAGGAAATTTGAGCAGCTACGCTAGGAGGGTATGTCTGTGAACTAGTATGAGATGAGATTTTCAGAGTTGGCTCGTTACGCAATCTGGTTGGTTCCCATAGAGAGTAGAGTATTATGAGGTTCATTGATGGCCTCAACTATGGATTGCCCTTTGTTATGACTCAAGAGATTGTATTAGGTGCTAGGTTTGACGAGGTGGTCGATATTGCTAGATAGCTAGAGTAGGTCTGTAATCAGGAGCGTGAGGAGAGGGTGGCCAAGAGGCCTCGTGGTTCGGGTGGTTTTAGCTATGGTTCATTTGGAGGGCAGTTCCACCATAACAGGGGTCGTCCTTATAGGCCTGCTCATATGACTCGTTCGGTTTATTGTGGTGCATCGGCTAGCCATGATTCATACAATGCTCATGGGGTCGGTCATTTCTCAGTGCTCCCCCAGCTCAGAGTTCATCTCGTGCTCCAATTTTCAAGTTTTATCTGTGCCAGGTTCTTCTAGTTGTTATTCTTCTTCTTGGGGTCCGATTCAATCCCTACCACCATCGAGGAGTTTCTTCGAGTGCAGGGAGTTTCGACATGTGTGAAGGTAGTGTCCCCGTCGCTTTGGAGGTCCAGTTCAGTAGAGGGGTCAGGATATTGCTTCCGCACCAGTTACTTCACCACCTGCCCAGCTAACTCAAGGTAGTGCTCAGACAGCTAGAGGTCGCCCTAGAGGGGGAGGCCGACCAGGTGGAGGTCAGGCTCGGTGCTATGCTTTCCTTTCCAGGCCATAGGTCGTTGCTTCAGACACAGTGATCATAGGTATTGTCTCAGTATGCCACATAGATTATTCTATTATTTGACCTTGGTTCCACTTATTCGTATATATCATCATATTTTGCTCCTTATTTGGATTTACCCCGTGAGTCCTTAGTTTCACCTGTTCATGTATCTATGCCGGTGGGCGATTATATTATTGTGGACCATGTGTATTGGTCGTGTGTAGTGACTATTGGGGGATTTGAGAATGGAGTTGATCTCTTATTGCTTAGTATGGTTGATTTCTACATGAATCTTGGTATTGATTGGTTGTCCCCATATCACGCTATTCTGGATTGTCACTCTAAGACCATGACATTGGCGATGCTAGGGGTTTCCTAGGATCAAGTGGATAGGTTCTCTAGACTATGTCCCTAGTTGGGTGATTTCATATCTGAAGGCTCAACAGATGGTTTGGAAGGGGTGTTTGTCATATTTGGCTTTTCTGAAGGATGTTTGTGTTGATAATCCTACCATTGAGTCTGTTACGGTAATGAGAGACTTTCCAAATGTGTTTCCTACAGACTTGTCGGGCATGCCACCCAATAGGGACATTGATTTTGGTATTGACTTGGTGTTAGGCACTCACCCATTTATATTCCTCCGTACCGTATGGCACTAGCATAGTTGAAGGAATTAAAAGAGCAACTTTATGAGCTTCTTGATAAGGAGTTCATTAGGCCTAGTGTGTCGCCTTGGGGTGCACCGATTCTGTTTGCGAAGAAGAAGGATGGTACTATGCGGATGTGTATCGACTATAGGTAGTTAAACAAAGTTACAATTAAGGACAAGTATCTTTTTCCATGCATTCATGACTTATTTGACAAACTTTAGGGAGCTAGAGTGTACTCTAAGATTAATTTGAGGTCGAGGTATCACCAGTTGAAGATTCGGGACTCGGAATTATGAAGACGACATTCAGGACCTGTTATGGTCACTTTGAGTTCTTTGTGATGTCTTTTGGGTTGACCAATGCCCCAGCGGCATTCATGCATCTGATGAATAGTGTATTCCATCCATATCTTGATTCATTTGTCATAGTATTCATTAATGATATCCTGGTGTACTCACGTAGCTAGGAGGAGCAGCTTTATGCCAGGTTCTCCAAGTGTGAGTTTTGGCCCAGTTCGGTGGCATTCTTGGGGCACGTGGTGTCCAGCGAGGGTATTAAGGTAGATCCAAAGAAGATAGAGGTGGTTTAGAGTTTGCCCAGATCGTCGTCAGCTACAGAGATTCGTAGTTTTCTCGGCTTGGTCAGATATTATTGTCACTTCATGGAGGGTTTCTTGTCCATTTCAGTGCCTTTGACAAGGTTGACCCAGAAGGGTGATCCATTCAAGTGGTCGGATGAGTGTGAGGAGAGCTTTCAGAAGCTCAAGACTTCCTTGATCACATCTCCAATTGTAGTTTTACCTTTAGCATCGGGTTCTTATATAGTGTATTGTGATGCTTTTCGGATTAGTGTTTTGTGTGTCTTGATGCAGGAGGGTAAACTGATTGCTTATGATTCACGCCAGTTGAAGCCCCATAAGAAAAACTACCTTGTTCATGATTTAGAGTTGGCAGCCATTGTTCATGCATTGAAGATTTGGAGGAATTACCTCTACGGCTTGTCTTGTGAGGTATTTACAGATTACTAGAGTTTGCAACTCTTGTTCAAGCAAAAGGATCTAAATTTGAGGCAGCAAAGATGGTTGGAGATGTTAAAGGACTATGATAGTACCATTTTGTATCATCTCGGGAAGGCCAATGTGGTGGTCAATGCCTTTAGTAAAAAGACGGTGAGTATGGGTAGCCTTGAATTTATTCTTGTTGGTGACAAACCACTTGTATAAGATGTTCAGGACTTGTCCAATCAGTTCATAAGGTTAGATGTTTCGGTCTTCTTTGTATGAGTGCATCAGTATGACGACCCCCACTTGCTTGACCTTAAGGACACGGTTCAGCACGGCGATGCCAATGAGGTTTCTATTTGAGATGATGAGGTGTTGCGGATGAAGGGTCAGATTTGTGTGCCTAATGTAGATGGGTTATGTGAGTTGATTCTTGAGGAGGTCCACAGTTTATGGTATTCCATTCATCCAGGTGCCGCAAAGATGTACTAGGACTTGAGGCAGCACTATTGGTGGAGGAGGATGAAGAAAAACATAATGGAGTTTGGAGCTTGGTGCTTGAATTGTCAGCAGGTGAAGTTTGAGCATCAGTGGCCTGGCGGCTTGCTTTAGAGGCTTGGGTTTCCGGAGTGGAAATAGGAACATATCACCATGGACTTTGTAGTTGTGCTCCCGCAGACTTTGAAATAGTTTCTTGCTATTTGGGTGATTGTGAACCGGTTGACTAAGTCCGCACATTTCATTCTAGTTGGGACTACCTATTCTTCATAGCAGTTGGATGAGATCTATATCCGCGAGATTGTTCGCCTTCATGGTGTGCCAGTGTTCATCATTTCAGATCGGGGTACAAAGTTTACATCGCAGTTTTGAAAAGTAGTGCAGCGAGAGTTAGGCACACGGGCTGAGTTGAGTATATCATTCCACCCTCAAACGGACAGACAATCCGAGGGCACCAATAAAATATTGTAGGATATGCTACGCGTTTGTGTCATGGATTTCTACGGTTCTTGGGATCAGTTTCTGCTTCTTGCAAAGTTTTTCATACAACAATATCTACCAATTAACTATTTACATGGCTCCTTATGAGGGTTTGTATGGGAGGCAGTGTCGGTCATCGATTGGTTGGTTTGAGCCGGGTGAGTCTAGGCTATTGGGTACTGACTTGGTTCCAGATGCTTTGGAAAAGGTTAAGTTGATTCAGGATGGGCTTCGCACGACACCGTCTAGACAGAAGAATTACGCCGATCGATTGTAACAATGTTATTATGTGACTTGCTGGGGTGGTTGGTTTGGTTCCGGAGATGTTTCGGAATAAGTTGTGACACTTAGTCCCAAAGTTAGAAGCCTAAGTTAAAAGAGTTGACCGGATGTTGACTTTTGTGTAAATGACTCCGGAACGGACTTTTGATAGTTCTGCTAGCTCCGTATGGTGTTTTTGGACTTAGGTGTAACACCTCATGTTTTTGTACGTGAGAGTACATCATACATTAATTGATGTTAGCTCATAAATGAGATTATATTTGAAAGTACATAAATTAAGTTAATCATGTTACCTTGGAGGTTACAAATATTTAAGATCATGAATAACAAGTACCAACAGGGTTGGAAAGCTTAGAAGCTAAACGAATTGAAGAAAATAAGTTTCATCGAAAGTCGACAAGTTTGGAATGTTATAACATTTAATTTTTGGGTGATACTAGGGTTCTTAATATGATAAAGAGGTTATTTTATGAGTTATTTTAGTCGTATGACAGTCATGTGTTACGTTTTGAAGTCAAGCGAGTTGTGGAACAAAAGTTGCAAAGGTCATCACAAGTTACATTCATAATGTGCTGAAATGTAGGTCAAATAAAGATGAGCTTTTCTCCCAAAATACTTGGAATTATAGGATGATCCATATACCAAATTAAAGATCTACGGGTCTAGTTTCCAACACATTAAACCGTTTGTCGATACGATATCTGAGTACAGAGATATTCGCTTTTTCGCTAGACTGCACAAGCAGCTTCCATGGGACCCACTTAGGCAGTGGCTGCTTCTCCAACCTTTAATGATCGGAGCAAGGCTCATTTTGTAAGGCCCAGTAAAATTTTGCCAAGAAATTTAAGGTTTCGTGGTGCCAAGGTAGGCTTATGTGTTTGAGGGTTGTAGAAGCTCGCCGCGGTAAGAACTTTTTGGTTTGAAGAATAGACTAAGGGGTTGATGGAAATTTTTGGCAGAAGAAGGCGATTCTGCGGTTAGTTTCGCTACCACAGAACCACTCTACGGGCCACATACCCGTCGTAGAATTGAGCAGAAAAATGGTTGAATTTTGAAGGTCGTTTTGCGGCCCATTCTGCGATCGCATATTCATTTCGCGGTCCGCATTTTGTGTCGCAGATTTGGCTTGAAGAATTTTGTTGGGTCACTCTACGGTCCATTCTGCGGCTGCATAAGTGGTCTGTGGACCGCAGACCTATCGCAGACCTGTCAAGACCATTCCACTTTTTGTGCATCAATTTTACGGTCCATTTTATGGACCGCATATCTGTAATGTGTTCAATTCTGCGACCGCAGACCTGAGTTCAGAGGTGTCCATTTTTTCTATTTTATAACCCGACCCCATTTTAATAAATAACCTTAGGGGCTTATTTTGAAGCAAATATCTGATAATTTTAGAGAGAGGTAAGAGCATTTTAGAGAGAGAAGGAGGAAACCTATCATTCTAATCACCCATTCTTGCGCCAATCTTCAATAATTAAGGAATCCAATCACTAGATTATCATCTATCCGGGTGAGTCTTACTCCTAAGCTTTCATACAAAAGGTTATGAGCTCAAGTATATTGTGGGGGTTGGAATTAGGCCATGCATGTGTCAATATCTTGTAGTATGTATGGTTAATGAACTAGTTTGGGTAGTTTCTTGTTGAAATTGTTTGAGGGAGGAAGGGATTACCATTGTATAGCTTTGTAGTCCATTTTGCATACTAGGTGTTTGACAAAATTCCTAAGAGAGTTGCACCATGTGAATTCTTCTAATTATTATCCAATTTTGGCTATCTTCCTATACATTGTTATTGCTAGAAGTGTTGGGATGTTGTAATAACTTAATGAAAGCTCAAACAAGGTATGTTGGCTAAACTACTCTCTTAGAATTGAATTCCATGATGTTCCTATGGGTTTCAAGTATGATTGGCTCAAGTTCCTTATTCCCATGTTCTAAGTTGTTCCCAATAAATTCTATTGTCTCGAGTAAGCAAAGTGTCAAGAATTATGTATTCAAAATGTGTTCTGAATGTTCCTATCACAGTATGTTATCCTTCGGGAATGTGTTCAAGAATAATATATGTATTAAAATGTTATGGCTTGAGTCGTGTTTCAAATGAAAGTCTTTTATGCTTAACTTGGAAAGAATACTCCATGCGTCTAAAACTCCAATTTCTCATATGTGTACCTAAAGTCTTGATTTGAAAGGCCTTATTATTGATAATCTATAAGGATGCTTGAAAGTTAAAGAGGTGGGTTGGAGATATAATGTGTGGACGACGTGCCATGAATGAAAATTATACTTGTGGCCAATGGTGCCAAGGAAATGAAATAATGTGAGAAAGGTTATGAAATAAGCATTGATTCAATTGTTCCAAATCGACTTCAAAAATAGATGTGCCTAAAGGCTTATGTTCTCCAGTTATGCCCAAATGTGGTTGTTTTAACCAATGCTATGCTTTGTAAGTATTTCTAATGTGTCTTGAACTATTATATATTCACGAGTTGAAATTGTGTATTGCCCTTTTGGAAAAAAGTATTTCAAGAATAAATGATGGGTTAAAGATTTTCTATTGTGACTTAATTATATTATACCCCTTTTTGGGAAGAAAACCTTGTATGAGATCAATGTAATCAAACACTTATTTCTCATATAATGGAACCTTATGAACTTACACTAGCTAAGGACAAAGGTGCCAAACAGTTGATTGCAAGAGAACTCTTTGTACAAACTATTATCGTTTTGGGAATCTAAGTGTGGTATTGTGATTACACCTCCACCTGCATATATTGGGGTAAGGCGGCAGGGCAGCATTGTGTAGATTTTATGGTATTGTGATTGCACCTCCACCCGCGTATATTGGGGTGAGGTGGCAGGGCCTCTTTGTGTAGGGATTGTGGTATTGTGATACACCTCCACCCGCATATATTGGGGTGAGGTGACAAGGCCGCTTTGTGTAGAGATTGTGTATTGTGATACACCTCCACACACATACATTGGGGTGCGGCGGCAGGGCCGCTTTATGTAGAGTTTATGGTATCATGATTGCACCTCCACCCACATACATTGGGGTGGGGCCGCAAGGCCACTTTGTGTAAAGGTGGTTACAGAGGATCCCGGACTTAAAATCTATAAATATTATTAGAAGCTCTTAATAAATCTGCTTTGACTTTAATGACTATCTAAGCCCTTTTGTTGTTACCCCGATTCATCATATTCGTGTTGTATTTCTAGGTCCTTGAATAGGTATTTGGTTTTCAAACTAGTACTATTTCATATTTACTAACGTACCTTTTTTCCGAGGGCGCTGCATCTTCAATGGGTGCAGGTAGTTCGTCAGCGGGCGATTTTGATCCTCGTTAACAATTAGTCTCTACTCAGCAGATTCTGGTGAGCCCTACTCTATTCCGGGCTTCATGTTATTTGATGTTGTACTTTATGTTTTGAGGTATAGCCGGGACCTTGTTGCCGACACTTCCATACTGCTCTTCTGTTGTACTTTGAGGCTCCGTAGATAGGTTGTGGGTGGTGTATGATGTTAGGAATTAAACTAGTAAGTGTTGATATTTGGGAAAACATTTTTTCATCATATCTATAAACTTGTAATATTTTGGAAATTATAAATGGATGTCCTTTATTACTAAAAAAAGAATGTGGAACACTTGACTCTTCTCATGTCTATCACTTGTACTAATTCTTATGTTGTTAATGGGCAAGGTTGGGTAGAAGGCATCTAGCAGGCTAGCTTAACCAGGGTATCTCGATTGAGCGCCGGTCTTGGTTGTACTTAAGGTTTCCGTAAGCACCACAAGGTTGTGCTTAAGGTTAATCGTGTGTTGGTTGAGTTATTTGAGTGAAAATCTACAAGATAGTAATTGACATGGCATAAGGAATCGTTATCATTTTTTGTGGGTTGTGTTGAGGCTATATATATAGTTGGTTGTGGATAGAATGAAGAAGATAACACGAAAAACAAGAGGTTGACGATAAAGGTTAAGGTGCTAGGTGTGTAGACTATTTTTGAAGATTATTCTTATCATGTTTTGGGCTGAAAATGATATGGTAAGCATAAGTATGATGTTATAGATGTTGTAGGCAGATTCATGGGAAATGAATTGGACTAAATTATATTTTGTTAATTGTAAATTGAGCTTGCCGCTCAAAATAGTTGTTGAAGTAATCAGAGAGCTTATTGTGAATAATATTGTTATTGTTTGGGTTGTTTGGTGACTTTTAATAACTTATGAGATGTAGTAAAAATAGGGGAGGTGTTGTTCGTTTTCTTGTAAAATATTGGTTTTGACATAGGAGAGTTACAACGCTTATGTGATGACCACGAAGACGGTTTACTCATTGTATACGTAAGAAGATCATATTGAGCTTGGTTGATGATTGGAGAGAAGATTGAAGAGGTATGTTAAGTCACTTCCTTCTTTATTTTGGCATGATCTAATGTGAAATGAATGTAAACGATACGCTATTTCATAACAGATCTACTCGTAGCAACTAAGGATGTCCATGTTCTTCTTTCCTTATAAAGTTATACTAAGCAAGTATATATGATCCTTGAACCCTATTGATGTTCATATTGATGGTATGTATGTCTATAATGTTAATCGAAGGTGTGACAACCTTACGTCACTACGAAAGGTTTAGAATGTGATTCCATGAGTCCAACATGCATTGTATTTATGTATCTATTTTACTCTACCAAGTCACGCTATAGTTTGTCGGGTATAACAGCTATTGTGCAACCACTTATTAGTTGAATTTTACCGAGCTCCACATGGTCGGGTACAATTCTACCGAGCCTTATGATGGCCGGGTACGTTGTTACCGAGCCTATTATAGCCGGGTACGATATAATGATGATGGTGCCCACAGAGGCATACGTTTTTAAAATTTATTATATATATATATATATATATATATATATATATATATATATATATACTATAGATAGAGAGAGAGAGAGAGAGAGACCATGCATTTCATGTCAGTAGCCCTCAGAGGCACTCAGATGTTACATGTTATATCCTCTCTATCTCTCTTGACATTACTGTTCTTATTTATGCTTTCTTGCCTTACATACTCGGTAAATTATTCGTACTGACATCCCTTTTGACTGGGGAGATTGTGTTTCATGCCCGCAAGTCCCGATAGACAGGTTGTCAGTCCTCCTACTAGGTTATCAGCTCAGCAAAAGGTGTTGGTGCACTACACTTGCTCCGGAGTTGCCTATTTGGTCAGTATTATTTGGACATGTATTGATTGGTATGGCAGGGCCTTGTCCCGACCTTTATGACGTCTATATAATCTTAGAGGCTTGTTGATAGATGTCATGTATATGGATACTTGTATGGCCTTGTCGGCTTATTGTTTGAGTGTACAAATGATCATGCTGTCCTTATAGGTCTATATGTTGCATGTATAGTTTGTATATCATGTTGGGTTATCCCATGTCGAGTATTCCCTTATGTTTTATTCGGGTAATCTCATGACGGCCCTTCTAGCCTATTTACCCATGATGGTATGATAAGAATGATACGTTACATTTTTACTCTATTGAGTAAGGCATCGGGTGCCCCTCGCGGCCCTCCGATTTAGGTCATGACAAACTTGTGTCAGAGTAGTTCTATACTAGAGAGTTCACAAGCCGTGTCTAGTAGAGTCTTGTTTATGTGTGTGTTGTCCACTACACTTATAAGAAGGAGGCTACAGGGTATTTGTGATTTTCACTCTTTCTTCTTACTCTATATCGTGTGGTAGAGCTCAGTTGTAAAAATTCAAACTCCTAAATTCTACTTTATTCGTAATACATTGATACTAACATCCACGGAGATAGTTGGTAAGAGATTGAATGTGGTTGTGGAAGAGTAGATCATACGAACTCGATTATGCATCATGCTTATGATGATTAAATATTAGGTCTTCATGTAGATTATGTGTGTACTAAGACATGTAAGCTTCTTGATAAGGAGCCCTAAGGCATGAATATCTATCCACCCATATGGTTTAAAAAGCAACAAGAGAATCAGAAGGTAGATATAAGTCTCAACAAATAAAAGAAGCAAGGTGAAGAAGGGTACAAGGTACCCAGTTAGTGAAGATTATCAGCATTTATAACTCAGGTAGAGAAATCTAAGAATTCTGAGTTACCTTCCACAGTAACAAAGGTATGTACAATTGACCACACCCATCTCAGTTATTCCCTATGGGAACTGACAAATATAATTTAAGAGAAGGATGAGATCTCAGGATCCAGCTGGGGTTAGAGTAACCCAAAATGGTGGATGGATTGTTAGCGTTAGCTGATATTTCTGAAGGATATTGCAAACGTGGTAATAGTTCTCCTTGTGAGACATCCTAATGGTGCACTCTAGAGTAGCACAGTTAGATATGAATACTAGAATGTTCCGAAAATTCAGAAGATAGGCACTAGAATCCTAGAAGGGATAAATATTACCTTTGTATGGCTCCCATCCCTAGTAAAGAGAGAATGTTAGGCGACCCGAAGAGCCAGTGGATGGAGCAAGGGGAACTAGAAGCGAAATAATATTTTGTTGAAGTTTTCAGAATAAGGTAATAGACGAAAATATTAGCAGGAGAATAAGAAGAGAGTAAATGATGTATTATGAGTAAGATGTGATAAATGGGTGATGATTGTAAATCAAAATATTACAAGATGACCGAGTCTATATTCAAGTGAAGAAAAAGACAAGAGGTGACAGGACTTGAGACAATAAAGAATATAAGCCGTACAGTCACATCTGCATTTTGAGAAATGAGTTGGTGACTCCAACATGATTACCAGAAGGAAAGATTATACCCCCAGAGTAATAGAACTCAACATGGGCAAGTGAACAAGATACACTGAACATGAATTAGGGATCAGAAGATTTGATAATAGTCGACATCCTGAGAATTTTAGAGATCACGTTCCGGCAGTAATAGAATAGACAACAGAATAATAACCTTTAAAGGTAATTCTGGAAGACGCTTCCCTAAAGAAAGTACTGTGAGCAAAGTTAAGATTAAGAGACTAAGTGTGCTAGTTACACTAGGTGTCACCCACGTGCGTAAAAAAAAATTAAATTATCCTTGGTACAGAAGGGTTACTGCAAGGTGAGTAAGATGTTAGTGAAGATGTGAAAAGACGCCAAAGATGATGAGGTACCTATGAAATAATAAAGGAAGAATGCGGTAAAAAGGCGAAAGGAATGAGATTACATTTATTCAAACCACATATATGTTACGACTCCAGAACATTATGCAAGCACAACGTCGGGGAGAGGAAGTAAGGGTTCCAGCCCGAAATGTTATTGATAAATAAGTGCGAATAAACACTTGACACATAAGGAGACAATGTAAGAGGTAAGTTACGACAAAGAAAATAACCCAAGAGAGATTACACAAAATATAGATATGAGAATGGACCAACGAGTAGTTAGTAGTTAATTCAGGAAGAGTGTAGTTATAGCTAGACGAGAGGACACAAATAAATCAATAGATCGTGCAAGATAAATGTAGTGAACCCCAACATAGGGAATTCAGTCTCGTAGATATAATATCGTGATCCTTGAGAAATATTCAAATAGGAGTTGGGGTAGTTAAAAGTACTATATAAGTTTTACAGAAATAAAATAAAGTGCCACTAGGGAGACAGTCAATATTTCTGTTCAGAAGAAACCCTACAACACAAGGGTGTGGATGTAAGTAACTAAGGATAATTATAGGTAAGTAAAAATATCAAAAATTCCTTCGGGTATACGATGTAATAAGCTCGCATCTTTATAGGAGTCATAGGGTCCCCATTATGTACTACAAAGAAAGACTAGCTCAGAAAATAAGGAAGAAGTCTTCAACCTAAGAATAGTGTCCCAAAGAAGAAATGGTATTGTAACAACAGTATCACTACAACATCGTATGCACTCCATAAGAAAGTGGCACCTATCGTGACTAATGACTGGTAAGTAAAAATCAAAAGTAATATTGGAGATCATATGGGCTGCATGGAATTAAAATATGGGTGGGCACTAAGATAAGCCAAGCATTCATGCAACAAGTAGCAGAACGACCAGGAAAAGAAATTGCTTATATTTAAAGAAAACTGAGAAGGTACAAAAGGAAATCTATTGTGCTAGCAAGTTAATGGAAGGTTGCGAGTAGTATAAATAGAAATATGTAGGTCATAAGCTAAAGTATGGTAGAGCAACAAGGTTTTAGGTAGATAGGAGTAAGGATAAGAAAAGGTAGGTGAGAAGGTGACAAGAATAGGTAAGGCCTCGGAATTAAGCCCATCAAAACAAGAGAACTGATGGTTTCCGTAAGTTATAGAAAGCTCAGTATTGCCTGAATAAACCGAAGTAAGTGTTATGGTATAGTATAACATACCTAGATATAGAAAACACATAAGCATAGAAAACCAAGGCTATGAAACAAGATATAGCAATAGTCGTAAGTTCGACAAAGTACCAAGCGAAGGACATTAGTACACCTATAGATGCTTAGAGGGTCAGCTTGTCATAGTTCTATATATGTTCACAAAGTGAGGCCTAAAGATTGGCTAAAGGTTGGAGGAAAAAGGAGAGAAGAGTCGCATTGGCGCCCATACAAGGACAAAGTCATACAGGTTGCATGACAGAAGGTAGCAATAGTTACGGGTATGGAAGAATTTTGACCATAAGTCGTGAGGTGAGAAAGAGGCCTAAAAGGAGGAATGCCCTAGCGTTTGGATTTATTCACAAAATAGTTTCCTAGATGGCAAGGACAATATTAAAGTACTCGTAAGAGCTATAAGTTATGACCCTGATAAGCGCATCAATCAGCATTCGAGGACGAATGTTCCAAAGGGGAGAATGATGTTACACCACATGTTTTCGTACATGAGAGTACGTCGTAAGTTAATTGATGTAAGCTAAGAAATGTGATTATATTTAAAATATTTAAGATCATGAATAACAATTACCAAGAAGGTTGGAAAGCTGAGAAACTAAACGAATTGAAGAAAATAAGTTTCATCTTCGACAAGTTTGAAATGTTATAACATTTACTTTTGGGGTGAAACTAGGGTGATTAATATGATAAAGAGGCTGTTTTATGAGTTATTTTAGTTGTATGATAGTCTTGTGTTACGTTTTGAAGTCAAGCGAGTTGTGGAACAAAAGTTGGCAAAGGTCAGCGCAAGTTACATTCATAATGTGCTAAATATTAGGTCAAATGTAGCTGAGCTTTTCTACCAATATACTTGAAAATATGGGATTATCCACATACCAAATTTAAGGTCTACGATTCTAGTTTCCAAAAAAATAAATTGTTTGTTGCTACGACATCGGAGTACAAAGATATTCACTTTTTCTCGAGACTGCGCAAGAATCTACCATGGGACCCACTTAGGCGGTGGGTGATTCTCCAACCTTTAAAGATCGGGGAAAGGCTCAATTGTGGTCATATTTTGACCCAACCAGACCCTATACTCTCCCAAAACACTCTCAAAGCAGTATCCATGATTCTAGAGTGAAATCCAAAGATAAAAACATGAATCCAATGCTAGAAATCCCATGGTTCTTCCTAGATCATAGTTCTTCATCTTGTGGCTGTTTTGGAGGATCCTTCAAAGTGATGTAACCTCAAATTTCGTCTTGTTAATTAAGGTAATAATCCGTCTCTCCCTCGTATATATTAGAGATTCAAGGAGAAATACAAGTGTTTACACACCAACTTGAACATAAAAGTTGATTCAAGAAGAGAATACAACTCCCATAGTGTTGTGATTTGATTGAGGGTTGTTGTGAGATACACCAGCTGGGGACTTCATGTTTTATCTACTTATTAAGGTAATTAAATCATGTTCTTGGTTGTGCTTAAGGTTAATCAGGTAAGGCCCCGTAATAATTTCCTAATGATTTAAGATTTTAAAGTGCGCCAACGGTATTTGGGAATAATGTATTTGAGTATTAAAGGAGACCTATGGGATAGAGCCACATCATGTTGAATTGATAATGTATGTTTAAGGTATGTTGGAACATACTAAGGGATTTTGGAATTGGCAAGAACTTGTGTGGAACAAGTTGGACACATTAAGTGAAAAGGATATTTTAATTGGCATAAGACCCAATTTCAAATGAATAGAACTCCCTCAATATAATGACTTATATGGTGATCTACCTATCAACGCATCAAACCGCTCATCATTTGGATATGTATAGAGAAAGTTATGGCCATTTTACTGGACCTGTGTCATATGCGCGTCCAGATGCGCGGCCGCGCTTGAGAGTGTCTGCCTCAGGTGCACGGCCGCGCACGTAGGAACTCATTAAATAACCCCAAGGATGGTATAGAGAGCGGCTAAGTCATTTCTTCAAGACTAGGGCTTTCTCTCCGCCACCCATCCGGCCAAGGCTTGAAATACACATCTAAGGTGAGTTTTTAAGTGTGTTTTTATGACGATTTCGCTTCTCAATTACTAGTTACAACAAGGTTTTGTATTGGATTCCATAGGATTTCTTCAAAATCTCAAGAACACCCCAAAAGTTGACTTTCAAGATTTGGTCTACAAGAGGTAATATTTCACCCTTAAACCTACATGCATGGATTGTTAGTAAATAAATGAGCAAGGAATAAGTGCTAGCACTTATGAGATGGTGATTAGAAGCCATAAATACTTAAACTAGATTATTGAGTGTGGTAGAGATTTTGTAAGGAGTTAACTAGTAACAATTGATAGATGTGAGTTCATTGATGATTATAATGGTGCTAAGAAGGTAGTTAGTGGACAAAGGATGTTGTAGTATCTCTTGTTGGTGGTAAGGAGGTATTGTTGGAGGAAGAAACACCATTACTAGAGGTAGTTGAATGCTTTGCACTCTAGGTGTTTGATAAAATTCCAAAATGACCAAAAACCATAAAATATTTACTAATATTGGTCCAATTGAATTATGTTGATGTAGATTGAAGTTGTAAGAGTAGTTGATGGTTTTAATATCGCTAAAGTGCTCCATCAAGGTATGTTGGCTAAATTTTCTCTCTTAGAATCGAATTTCATAATGTTTCCGTAAGATCAAGTATGATTGGCTCAAGATTTCTAACTTCTATATTCTGAGTTATTCCCTATAAACTTATTTATTCCGAATGAGCCTTATGTCGAAAGATAGATGTTCAAAGTATGACGTGCGTATTAAAATATTGTGGCTTTGAGTCATGTTTTAAATGAGAACTAGTATACCAATTGGGTGAGAAAAAATCGATATGCTTAAGACTCATAATTGCTCGTATGTATACCTAAAGACTTGATTGGATGTGTCTTGTTGTTGATAATCTTTAAAGATGCTTGAAAATGAAATAAGCGGATTGAAAAAATAGAGTGTGGCCAACGTGCCAAGAATTTAATTTATGATTATGGCTAGTAGTGCAAATGATTTGGGAGGATGCGATAAAGAATATGAAATTAGCCTCAACTCCATTATTTTAAAAGTTATTTGGAAAATAGAATTTGCCTTAGAGCTTTTATACTCAATTCATGCCCATCAGTGGCTGCTTTAACTAATGCTTTGCTTTATAAATATATCCAGTATGATACGAGTTTTATATACTCGTGTGTTGAAATTGTACATTGTCATTTCTGGGGAAGAGTATTGCAAGAGTAAATGGTGTATTGATTGTTTGTGAATTTTCATGTGTGTTTCTATTGTTGGTTGGTATGCCTCATTCTTTGGGAAGAAACCATTTGTGTTTGAAGTTCCCATTTCAAATGGATTTGAAGTATATAATTTCTGAAATTTTCTATATGTTGATATTTGATGGTGATCTTTGAAATTGAAAGAGGTGAAAGTGTGGAATATGAAATACGATCATCGTGCCAGGAATAAAGAATCTTGTGAATGGCCAAATGAGCCAAGGAAATATTGTCATTATGAATGACTGGAAATACTAATGAGAATTTATACAATGTGAAAGATGTTGAGGTGAGTACAATTGTTATTATCTTACCTCTGTGTACAAATTAAAAATAAAATGTTTTTGGGAGCATCATTAGTAAAACAGAGGAAGGGTGGGTCATAAGGCCTACACCTGAAACTACATGTGTCGGTGTAGGGGTGGATTGTGGTTATTCCCCTTATTTGGGATAAAATTATGATATTATTCCCCTTAATTGGGATGAACTGGTAATAATTGTGGAATGAAAAAGTCAACCCATACGGCATATATGGGAAGACGGCCTAGCTAATCGGGTGGAGATCGGACTCTATGTTGCGCACATGGTGGTACTACTCTTGGTAACAACTTTCTTTCGCATCACCTGTCAAACCACATTTTCGTGGAGAGATGTCCTAGCCAATCGGGCGTGATCGGACTCTGTGCTAACAAAGACGGTGGAATATCGGTGCTAATGATCTCCCAACCAAAATTGTATATGAAGTTTATATTTTGAAAATTATTATGTTTTAAATGGACATTTGGATATTGTTGATTGTGACTTATTGTTTCTATGTGTTGCCTTTTCTTATATGGGCATTCTATTTTGAAACATGACTTTTAGCTATACATACTAGTGCTATTTGAAAGTACTAACGTTCCTTTTGTCGGGAGCGCTGTATCTTTAATAGATGCAGGTGGTTCTACAACAGGCAGTATTGATCAGTAATAGAGGTATACTCTCTTTAGCTGACTTGGTGAGCCCCACTTTATTTCGGGGTCATGTATCTTTTATTTCTCATGTACTTTGTGGTTGAGGTATAGCCCAGGCCTTGTAGCCGGCATTTTCATATTTCTCTTATGTTGTACTTAGAGGCTCCGTAAACAAGTTGTGGGTTGTGGTTGATGTTGGGGAATTGAACTAGAAATGTTAGTATTTGGATCATTTTTTTCATTAATTCGATAAACTCGTAATATTTTGGAAATTATGAATGAAGTTGCTAATGGAAATGAAAAGGAAGTTGTTAATAAAAATCTTTTCAGTGTTTGATTAATGGAGTACATCTCCTTTTTATTCATGGATGAGTTTGGGTAGAAGAAACTCTAACAGGCTTGCTCGGTCGGATTTTCTCGGTTGAGCGTTGGTCGCACTCCCCGAGTTTGGGGCGTGACAAATCATGTGTTGGTTGAGTTGTTTGAGTGAAATTCTATAAGATAGTAATTGACATGGCATAAGGAATCATTATCGTTTTTTGTGGGCTGTGTTAAGGCTATATATGTAGTTGGTTTTGGCTCGAAATTATTATAAATAGTTTGATTATGTTGTGGCTGCTGTTGTTAAGCTTATCTATGTGCTAACTCAGTTAACTAAAGAAGATAATATGAACAATAAGAAGTTGACGATAAAGGTTAAGGTGTTAGGCGTGTAGACTATTTTAGAAGACTATTCTTATGATGTTTTGGGCTGAAAATGATATGGTAAGAATACGTATGATGTTATAGATGTTTTAGGCAGATTCATGGAAAAGGAATTGAATTAAATTATATTTTGTTAATTGTAAATCGAGCTTGCCGCTAAAAATGGTTGTTGAAGTAATTAGAGAGCTTATTGTGAATTATATTATTGTTGTTTGGGATGTTTGGTGACTTTTAGTAACTTATTGGATGTAGTAAAAACAGGGGAGGTGCTGTCCGTTTTCTTGTAAAATATTGGTTTGGACATAAGAGAGTTACAATGCTTATGTGATGACGACGAAGTCGGTTTACTCATTGTAGACGTAAGAATATCATATTAAGCTGGGTTGATGATTGGAGAGAAGATTGCAAAGGTATTTTAAGGCACTTCCTTCTTTCTTTTGGCATGATCTAAAGTGAAATGAACATAAACGATATGTTATTTCATAACGGATCTACTCCTAGCAACTAAGGTTGTCCATGTTGTTCTTTCCTTATAAAGTTATTCTAAGCAAGTATGTATAATCCTTGAATCCTATTGAGGTCCATGTTGATGGTATGGATGTCCATAATTTTAATCGAAGGTGTGACGACCTTATGTCACTCCGAAAGGTTTAAAATGTGATTCCATAAGTCCAGCATGCATTACACACACACACACACACACATACACACACACACACACACACACACACATATATATATATATATATATATATATATATATATATATATATATATATATATATATATATATATATATATATATATATATTTTTTTTTTACTCTACCGAGGTATGATATAGTTGGCCGAGTACGACACCTATTGTGAAACCACTGATCAGTTGGGTTTGACCGATCTCTATGTGGCCGGGTACGATTCTACCGAGCCTTATGATGGCCGGGTACGTTTTTACCGAGCCTATTGCAGTCGGGTACGACATGATGATGATGATGCCCACAGAGGCATATGTGTTTAAAATTGTTTGTATGTATGTATATGTGTATATATATATATATATATATATATCATGCATTTCATGTTAGTAGCCCTCAGAGGCACTCAGATGTTACATGTTGCAACCTCTCTATCTCTCTTTACATTACTGTTCTTATTTATGCTTTCCTGCCTTACATACTCGGTACATTATTCGTACTGACATCCCTTTTGCCTGGAAACGCTGAGTTTCATGCCCGTAGGTTCCGATAGATAGGTTGACAGTCCTCCTAGTACACTCGGCTCAGTTCAAGGTGTTGGTGCATTCCATTTGCTCTAGAGTTGCCTATTTGGTCAGTATCATTTGGATATGTATTGATTGGTATGGTGGGGTCCTATCCCAACCTTTATGACATTTATGTACTCTTAGAGTCTTGTAGACATATGTCATGTATATGGATACTTGTATGGCCTTGTCGGCCTATGGTTTGAGTGTACAAATGATCACGTCGGCCTTATAGGCATGTATGTCACATGTATAAGTTTGTATATCATGTTGGTCATCCTATGTCTAGTATTCCCTTGTGTTTTATTCTGGTAATATGATGACGCCCCTTCTGGCCCATTTACCCACGATGGTATGATAAGAAAGATACGTTACGTTATTACTATATTTAGTAAGGCATTTGGTCCCGTCGCAGCCCTCCGATTTGGGCCAGTACATTAGAAGGGCGTCCAGATATTTATTTGGAGGTCCATAGATGATTTTGGCTTGAATTGGCGAAGTTTGACCGAGAGTTGACTTTGTGGTTACCGCGCTCAAATTTTGGTACCGGAAGTTGGAATAGGTCATGTGTCATTTATGACTTGTGTGTAAAATTTGAGTTCAATCGGATTTGGTTTGATAGGTTTCAGGATCGATTATAGAAGTTGGAAATCCATTAGTTTCATTAGGTTTGAATTGGGGTGCGATTCATGTTTTTAATGTTGAATAATGTGATTTGAAGCCTCGACTACATTCGTATGATGTTTTGGGAAGTGTTGGTATGTTTAGATGGTGTCCAGGGGCCTCGGGTATGATTTGAGGTATTGCTAAAGTGCATCAGGTCTGGTGCGATCGCACCTACGAAGGTTTTGGTCACAGGTGCAGAACCACAGAAGCGAGTATATCATCGCAGGTGCGGTTATAGCTAGGGCTTAGGGGATGCGCAGATGCGAGGGATTTGTCCGCATCTATGGGATTGCAGATAGGGGAAGAGGGGCGCAGGTGCTATTTGGGCGTATGGCAGCAGTCTCTGCAGAAGCGGACAGAAGGTCGCTGGTGCGACTCCGCAGAAGCGAAGGCAGAGGGCCTTCTTGGAAAATGCAGAAGCAGAATTTTGGTAGCGCCCGCGGGACAGCATATGCGGTTAAGTGAACCGCAGGTGCGAAAGCACTAGTAGTGTGTTAAATTCGAAGGGTTCCGAGATTTTCTCATTTTTGGACTTTGCAAGCTCGGTTGGAGGCGATATTTGAGCGGGGTTTCACTAGATTTCAAGAGGTAAACAACTTTTGATCATTTTTAACCATTAATATTTAATACCCATTGAATTTCCCACCTAGATTATGTGTTTTAAGGTGGAATTTGAAGAATATTTTACTAGGGATTGGACTCGTTATCGAATGGGTGTTCGAATTTTGTAAATTTTGTTAGATTCAGAGACGTGGTCCTGGGGTTGACTTTTGTAAAAGCACCTTGCTTTATCATATGGAATTTATTTATATAGCTTGTGTTGATTGTATTATGTTGTTTGTGGCTAGATTCGATTCATTCGGAGGCCGATTCGCCATGCAAGGGCTTGTACGAGTAGAGATTTGCGCGGGTTGAGATAAGTAATATTTCTAAACTTGATTCTGAGGGTATGAATTCCTGAATTATGTGATATGTGGTTGGCGTTGAGGTGATGCACATGCTAGGTGACGGGCGTGTGGACGTGCACCATAGAAATTGTAACTCGGTCGATTCAGTGGAACTATGTAGTCATCTAATCTTGTTATTATTTGTGTACTCTCCATGTGTTAGAGGAATTGAGCTATGATTCATCTTAGAAATCATGTTAGGATATATGGCGGTACTGCTGGGAACCATAGAGGTTGTTTCGTTGTTGAATTATTTGCTTAATTTGCAATCATGCACTCAGTCACATATCCTTTGCATGTCATATCTCAATCTATGTTATCAGTATTATCACATAATATTATCATTGCCTGGGCTGAATGTTAGAGATTTGTGAGCCCGAGTGACTGGAGATATTGATGAAGGAGTGAGGTCGATCGCCTGATTGTGAGTGATATTTATGGGATCGGCCTGCACGCCACAACAGGCTTTATTGATTAATGTCGTGATTGGATTATATTAGCGCTTGGGCAAGATCCGCCCCTCCGGAGTCTGACATACCAACAGTGAGCGCAAGTACCTACTGAGTGTGAGTGCCGAGTGCAAGGGCCGAGCGCGAGTGCCGAGTGATTGAGAGTGCTGAGTGACTGAGAGTACTGAGAGACTAGGAGTACTGGGTGACTGGGAGTACCGAGTGATCGGGAGTACTAAGTGATTGAGCGTGCTGAGTGAGATTGAATACTTCGAGAGTATGTATATAACTTTATCACTGTGTTGCATTACAGTTGGCATGCATAATTAACATGTAGATATAGAGATGTAACATTCCTCATATCAGTCACACTTGGCATATTTTATCAGTGTTGAACTTAAACTAATAAACTTAAAAGCTTGTCTACATTTCTGTACTGTTTAAATCTTCATTTAGGCTGTACCTATCTGAGCTCGTCCCTGCTTTCAGCCCAAGGTTAGTCTTGTTATTTATTGTGTACATTGAGTCGGTTGTACTTATACTACACTATGCACTTCGTGTATCGATTCAGTTACTTCTGGACACGGCGGTTGCTAGCTTTGGAGCTTCATCTGTTTGGAGACTATTGAGGTAGCTGCCTTGGTGTCCGCAGACCTCGACTCTCCTTCTTTTTCAGTTTATTAGTACTGCTCTATCTTTCTAGACAGTTGATTTAGCAGTCAGATTGTGTTGTCCTTTAGATGCTCATGTACTCAGTGACACCCGAATTTTGGGGGATTTTGTATTGAGTCGCGGTATTTGCTTGTCAGTTATTTATGAGATTTTTCACTATTAAGCTTATTTCATCTTGTTATTCAATTTAAAGATGCGTGGTTATTTGTGATTGTTGGCTTGCTTAGTATTCCAATAGGCGCTATCACGACATGTGAGATTTTGGGTTGTGACAAGCTGGTATCAGAGCCTAGGTTACACAGGTCTCACGAGTCGTGAGCAGGTTTAGTAGAATCTAATTATTCTAAGGGGAAGGTGTTAGACATCCCTAAAAATCTACATTAAAATAGTTCCTTAAACTTAGGCTAAAGATGGGGAGAGAATTATTTATATCCTAGTCTATCAATGGCTAAGGATCCTAGTCTATCTACGTGAAAGTTTAATTAGGTGATAAAGTGTTTAGTCTTATTAAAGGATACTTATTTTTAAAAATGGATTTACAGTTTAGAAAAGAATGTTTAATTTTAAAACTAAGTTGTAAGTCCCTTTTTAAAAAGATAATGAGAGTTGTTTAAAAGATAGTAAAAATATGAGTCTATACGAATACTCAAACTTTTATGAACCAAAACGTGTAAATATGTATACCTTGACTGTGTTTTAAAATACTCATTTGGTCTAAGTTATTCGACTACAATAACGATTTTTCATCCTTGTAAAGTCCGGATCCAAATTATATTCTGCATCGCCTTTCCAAAATGTTTTTGTTGCCAAGTTTACCTAACTGATCAATTGAAGACTTTTGTCAAAATTATTTCTTGATCCAATTCTACAAATGTTTTAACAGAAAACTCGTCAGAAAAAATACAAGTGAACGAAAGAGAACTTAATTGATAAAACAATTGATACATACTCAAGTTTTGAAGATTGTTAGCCTAATAAAGTGAAAAGCTATCTTAATTGTTTTTACCTTTTATCATATAAGATTAGTTAATACTAAGATCATTTCCTAAACAATCACAACAAAGATAAGAATACATAATAATAGTGTTAATTTCATAATGCAATACACACAGAAATGGGCTAACACAGTAACACGACAAGGAGAGTGGCAGCCCAATTTATTGAACTCGGGCCAGAGTTCACAATGAACTCCACTGGCCCAGTGTGCTCACAAAAGAAGAAGGGAAAAATAATTAGTATTTTCATATAAAAGGTAAAAGCAGAAACATAAGGAATGAATATAATTATAATCTAAAGTAACTAAACAAGTCAAATTATATTTGTGATAACCCTCTAGAGATTAGTCAAAGTCAATAGCCATCTGCTAGAGTAAACCACACTCCCCTCACAAGCTTTCCTTTTGACCCCCTAACACTTCAGAGTTCACAAGAGTCTCTAAGGTCCCCGAGCAATAATTCTTTCGGGGAGGGACTCATCTTAGTAAAGTCAAATCCACAGTAAAGGCCAATAACCACTAATATTTGTTCCTCCATAGAGGTTTGAACACAAATAAAGACTTAGAGCTTCAACCAACAATCTGGCCAAATAGACTCAAACAATTCTTACACGTAATCCTCTAAAAGACAGAGAGTCTAGGACACTGCCGCAAATCAAACAAACATGATAGCATTGAAGAACTCAGTTAAGTATAAACAAAGACAACTTTAGGTAAATTAATTTTGATCCTCCTTTTTTTTTTAGCAAATATACCACTAGGCTGGGTGCCTAAGCTAATATATTTAAAAATTCAATATTTACAATTTGTCCAAAATTAAAACTAAAAGATATAAAGCTAAAGCTAAGAAGTTAGCATATGCTAACTATTAGAAAGAATCATAGTCAACTCCCAACACATGGTGGTGTGTGTATTCACAAGCCAAGGCCAAAACCACAAAGTAGCACCTCTAACGCTCTCACCCGGCACCAAGTTTTGCATTCCAAATGACATGGCAAATGTGAATCTCCAACCAACACTTATTAATCAACAATAAATGTAGTAAAATATTTTTTAAATCAATAATAACTATTTTGTTAATATATAAATGATATAATACTTAATAATAATTAAGCAATGTTTAATTAATAGTAATTTAGTATTAAGTATTCATAAATTATATTACTCCTGCTATTTTAAATTATAAAAATAACTTTAATATCTTGATAAACAAGTACAATTAATTTAATAAATTAGTCTTTAATTTATGTAACGACCCAATCTGTTTTTTTGTTTAATTATGCCCTGTTACCCCTTTTATTGCTTTTCACATGTGTGTTAATGGTTTTATGACTTGCGGGGTTGGTTGGTTTCATTCCGGAAAGCTTTATGTCACGGCCCAAAATTCACTATAGGTCGTGATGGCACCTAACACCACCGTTAGGCAAGCCAACAATGATTGATCGACTTGTTTACTCATTTTATTACTTTGAAATTATAATTTTCGTTAATTAAATAGTATAAAATAAAATTTACAGGGTAAATGATAATATATACACGAACTACAATGATGAACAACATGTAGGAACCCCCAAAATCCGGTGTCACAAGTGCATGAGTATCAACTAGGAAATATAATAAAATACAACATCTGTCTAGAATACAAATTAGGCATGAGAACATAAATAACTTTGATGGAGACTTTGCAGGCTGCGGATTGTAACATGGAATGCAGTTCACGGTAAAGTCCCCGCAATAGTCGCGCCTCTGCGCCCCAAAAGACCACCAGACATATATGTACCTGCACAATAAGTGCAACAAATGTAGCATGAGTACGTAAATCAACGTGTACCCCGTTAGTAACTAGCCTAACCCTAGAGAAATAGTGACGATGGGTCGACATCGACACTTACTAGTGGTTCAATAAGACAGATACAGTAGAAGTAAACAGATGTGAGCCAGAGTAAATAAACGAACTAACAAGTTAAATACGTGATACAATTTTTTCCTCAGCAATAACCCAAACTCTCAGCTGGTACTTACCTCCTCAATTAGAGTATATATATTGGACCTCACCAGATAGGTCGTCACAGTTCAAATCAGGAAACTCGCAGATATACTGGCTTCTTGTCAATTATTAAGCACGATTTCATAAGAGTATTTTATAGAAATGTCGAGGCGTATGGCCCAATCCTATCATAATATGTGCACTACCGAGGGTCGAACGACACGAACAATAAATATATCTATTATATTGTCGAGGCAGACGGCCCGCTCCCATGAGAGTGTGATACATAATCCTACCGAGGCGAACGACCCGATCCCATCATAATATGCGCACTGTCAAGGATCAAACGACATGAATTATAGATGTATTTATTATACGGTCACGGCGAACGACCCGATTCCATTAGAATAAGAAGCTTTAACGGGTCCTTGACCCCACTCATGAATAAACATGTGAGTTATATATTTTAAGGGAATCCTTTCGATGAAAATGCATAACGTGGAAGAAATCTCATAATAGTAGTACAATTATTTCGCAGCTAATCATGAAGCCCGTCGAGTATCTAAAACAGCAAGTCTATCACTCTACACAAGTCTAGTCTCAAGTCGCAATGTAAAATAAAGGAAATTTAATAGGCAAGAGACAACTTAAATAGTACAGTTATAGCATGGCGGGAACCTAAGTCTGCCCGGACATAACATGAATCTAGCTACGTTCGGACTCTTGTCACCTCATGTGTACGTAGCCCCTGCAACACGTAGCACAGATCAAATACATCACTAGGGGTAGTTTCCCCCTCATAGAGTTAGACAAGAGACTTACCTCGCTCCGAAGTTCCATAATCGACTCCAATGCCACTCAAGCACCTCAATCTGATGCACGTCTCTCCAAACTAGTCAAACAAATGTGCAAATCCTTAAATATATACTCTATTACCCATAATTAATCAATTTATAACAACTCCCAACTCAGCTCGAATAGTCAATAAAATCAACCTTCGGACCCACGTGCCCGAATTCCGAAGATTTTCAAAGAAAATCATTACCCATAATATTACGAACTCAAATATATAATTTATTCCTAATTCCATGTCCAATTTCGTGGTCAATATCCAAAAATATCAGTTTCTAGGTTTTTCTTCAAAATCTCAACATTTCCAATAATTTCAATGTTTGAATCCACATACAAACCATGTATTTAATTCACAATATGTGGGAGTTACTTACCTTGACATAGATGATGAAAATCTCCACTTGAAGCTCTCCAAAAATTGCCCAAACGAAGAGAGAATGAAAGAAAATGGGCCAAATCCAGTTCTTAAAACAACACTGCCCAACGACCTTTTCGCATCTGCGGAACAGTAGCCGCTACTGCGGATAATTCCTCACAGATGCGGCTTCCGCCAAGGCCAGCACTTTTCGCTTCTGCAGCCAATTAACCGCAGGTGCGCATCTGCTTCTGCAGAAAATCTCTGCACCTTCGGACCGAGGCTCCGCAGGTGCGCTACAGCACCCGCACCTGCGATGAACCAGCCCCAGGCCACTTCCGCTTCTGCGCTCTCCCGCCCATATCTACAAGCCCGCAGGTGCGGTAAATTCCTTGCACCTGCGAATAACATCCAGCCTTACTCCCTACCGCTTCTGCAACTCCTGGTCTGCTTTTGCGGTTTTGCACCTACGGCCATAACCTCGCAGGTTCGATGGCACCGGAAGCCTTAAGCTTCATCAGTTCTTCCACGTCCAAACTCGATTCGTTTCCAGCCCGATTCGCACCCGATGCCCCTACGACCTCATCCAAACATACCAACACATCCCACTATACGATACAGACTTAGTCGAAACCTCGAATCATGTCAAACAACATCAAAATTACAAGTCAACGTCCAAAACCTTTCTTTCAACTTTCCAACCTTCAAACTTCGAGAAACACATCTGAACCATACTAAAACATTCTGGAATGATGCCAAATTTTGCGTACAGTCACAATTCTTGATACAAACCTATTCCAAGGCTCGAAACTCCAAACGGAATCGATAACATAAAAATACACTTCAAACCAAACTTATGAAATTCTAAAACTTTCAAAAATGCCGACTTTCCATAATAAGCACCGAAATGCTCCCGGGTGATCCGATACTCAACCCAAACATAGGCCCAAGTCCGAAATCATCATAAGAAACTATTGGAACCTTCAGATCTCGATTCTGAGGTCGTTTACTTAAAAGTCCAACCTTAGTCAATTCTTCCAACTTAAAGCTTCCGAAATAAGAATTTTCTTTCCAAGTCAACTCTGAACTTCCCAAAATTCAATTACGACCACATGTACAAGTCATAATACCTGAAGTAAAACTACTCAAGGTCTCGAACCGCTGACACACATGCTAGAGCTCAAAACGACTGATCGGGTTGTTACATTCTTCCCCACTTAAATATGTGTTCGTCCTCGAACTTGCTAAGGACTGCTCCGGAGTTCCCAAAATCACTGCTTAACACCTCATACACCTACCCATGCTACCACAACCCAGTTGAACACATTAGCCTGAGCCAGACTGGATATCCTCCCTTTTTATTTAGTCGAAAAGCCTTAGAACCAAATTCCAACCTCCGAATTTCTCTACAAAACCCGATTCTAACTTTTGAACAACGTATCAATCACTACACACTGTACCCAAACATGATCGTACACGTTTGCTTAATTCACACCATGCACCACATAATTCACATGCCCATAATACATCCTCCGACCATAATAGCTGAAATCTAACGAATCCGATGCCCGTAATATGCCTCATAACACATGTGAGCCATGTTCCAATTCTCGCAATACTGCCATGATTAAAGAGACGTGTAGAAACTCATAACCACCTGCCGAATCAATAAATCATGGAATCTCTCCTCCTGAATAAGGATATTTGCTCTTTAATCTACCCTACATAACTCCGATCACAATGATCCCAGGTCCAATAATCTCGTCTCACATAGTACAAGGTGTTTAGGCAATCAGCCATCTCAAACACTACCAAAATTCTCATATGACGCCAACAAGCTACAAATTCGACTGCGATATATAAGGAAAAATGAACTCTGTAAAGGACCTACCTCGCCCGCGTAACGAATAAGACGTTTGAACAAACACTATGAACCATTCTCAGGGAATGGGAAGCAAAATACACAAGAATAGAAATAGGGGACCATACTCAACATCTCACTATTGCGGCGTGCAACCCGATCCAAACAACGTACCCGTAGAGGCGTGCCACCCAATCCACACATAACATTAAATAAGGAAATGCCCATCAAACCATAATGCGTACACCTACGAAATAATGAATATCGAGCACATGCACGCCAAGTGCAAAAATACCACTCTGGGGAGACGGATAGCTCCCTATGCTACAAATCCCAAGTACGGCTAAGGTGCAATAAATGACCTACATCTCGAGAGCCATCCTGTTCGTTTCATACCACAACCTACACGGGACTACAACATACGTGTGAAATAATCAAGTTGTCTCAATCCGGAACATCTCCCACAGTTTCACAACCAAAGAAATAGAGTGACTTCCAAGCATAAACTCTCACATTCACGATAGTACCATAATCTCTATGCTTGGCTTCAATCTTTAACAATCGAGTGACTAACATGTCACACTTATACAAATATCCCAGTGGGGTACGCTCCCACGACCTTTCGCACCAAGTAGTAAATTCTGCACCTCAATACCACCAACTGTTCTAATTTTGTAAGGCAAATCAAGAATCCAGAATTCAATACACAAAGCCTCTTACACAGAACGCCGTTCTCAGGTGACGCTTAAGAAAATGCCAGCTTACTCTGAGCATCTGAATTCTCCCCTACTTATCCTAGCTCGTGACATTCTTGTCAACACCGAACCGCACCCATGATCCTCAACTTTCAAATTCCCAAGCCGCTCACTGCACCTATCATATTGCTATGTGAGAATACAAGAATGCATCATAACCCCTGAATTACCAGTAAAATAAATATTTCATTGGCTAGAAACCTTTCACTCACTCATTTCAGAAGAGCCAATGCAACACGCAAGTGAATTCCCAAACCGCAGAAAATATAAACCTCAAGTCGTGATATAAACCGCCATGACTCCTCCGGAATCCATTTACACCACAAGGCCATTTGAATCAAATACCTCCCAAATAAATCACATTGTGGTGGCTTTCAAGCCCGTGCGTACAACCACAAACCACATGTATAACTTCAAACGCTAAAGGAACTGATCTTTTCAACAATCATGCCGATTTAACCATTACGAGACCACATCGTCTCAATAATCATGAACCATCTCATACTCTCCTTATGCACACAATAATATCTCCAACTAGTACACCCATTATGCAAGAGCTTCAGCGAATCCTAAGCTATTTCTTCCTTTCCTCCAATACTGCACCGCATACCCGATGATAACATAGAACATTCCAAGTCTTGTTCGTAATCCACTGTGAGGATTCGATCCTTAAACACACAATGGACCCGAAATCCTTAGGCAATGCACTTTAATACATGAACCCACTAGGACCATTGTTGAGAGTCACCCACTCTGACCTGATCTCGAATATAACCAAACTTCAACGCTTTGCTAGCACATGAACACCCTCTCAAAGAAGCAACCGACTGAATTCTTTCCTTTGTACATTACAACCACAAGAAGTATAAACTTAGAGTCTTCCCAAAACCTACACTTCAATCGATAAGGCAAAGTATAGCACACATTCATCAAGTTCCTTGCTCGAACTACTCCTGATACTTTCTTTTCTTAGTCATAAATAATCCATCAACGCATCGAAAACCAGAAATTGCACAAGCAGACAACCACGCGATCCAATTGTAGATGGTGGGGCTCCCCAACGTAGCTTTAAGCTACCATCGCATAATGTATAGCCCACAACGATTCCTCCTTCTCAATTATCATGATCCCGTACCATTAACCCGCAAAATTTCTCGAAGTCTTTTTTTGTGCTTTTCATGAACATTATGAATCATCAGTCATAATCACATATTTGACCTCTTACCGGGCAGCAAGTAGTATTCTTCGTAGAAGCTTCATCAACATTACGCAAGCGCTAACCTGCCCATAGGAGATAACCCGCATGTGGAATTCCATGCTGACATCTTCCAACGGCGCTGCACTGGGTATAACTACTTATAAAATCAATAAACCCTCCTAAGCCCACGCTCGTCCACCAGTTGTACAAGTCTGTTCATTCCCCATTGACATCCACTGAAAGTACGACAATACGCTCCAAACGCGAAGTCATGTTGCATCCCAAAACGATAGTCAAGTTTTCACACCCCTCTTTATTTCGAGCAAACTCCTTTCTGCCATATTCAATGATCCTTAATACAGTAGTCACTTTTCAACCTTGATTTCTAAATTGCTCTAAACTTTCTCAAGGCACGCGACTACCCTACCACAGAATCCATATACTAATCTGCCACTCTTACTTCAGTTAAACCATCTCCTTTAAGCAACCTCTCGACCTCTACTTTTCATACTTGACCTGCTAGTAATTCAACTACCGCGAGACACTTCCCGCCATGTCCTCCCTCATACTTCGCTGCCCAAATGTTGCCTCAAATCAAATCTATACCTATAGGACCGGAACTAGTGAATTGCTACCCACTCTAAACCTCCTAGAAGATCATCTTCCTCGACCCATCAACATTAGAAATACCAATTTGATTCAGAACCACTACACACCGATATCTTCCTTAAGCCATCAACATTAGAAATACCCACTCTAATAACTGCTTCTCAGGCACCATTTCACAATACCCTGCCCCGAAAGCAAAAATCAAAGAAGACCATAACACCGGGGAACCCTAATTCGTTCGAACAAGGAAGATGACACCACATCACTAATGAGAATTCCACCATGCTAAAAAATATCAAGTCTTGTTACTTCATCAACCAAACCTGGACATCTATCCTTCCTCCGATGGAATTAAATGTTGAACCTCTAAATTATGCACTGAGAAATCCTCCTTTCAAGCCATTCACTGCCTCGACCCATAAAAAAGCACCCTACCATTATACCAATATTGTGCGATAACAACACATAGACATCATAGCAATCCGTGCACAGTCTCAAAACCATAGGGAACACATATACTGTACTGAAACAACATAACATCCTTGCGCATGGCGACGATAATAGCATGACCGAACACGCAGGGAAAAACATCCTGCACCACGTCTGCAGTACCACTACCACTCCTCGATGCCCAATCTATAACAAGCGCTCCACATCATGTAAGATTGAGTAGGAAGGAAATAAAGGCACAAGCCTCAATGTAATCAAATCACACGATAAAGAATCAAGAAGGGAAGTGTTCCTAATAGCCTTGTAGCCTCTTGAAGAAAAGTACAAACGTCTCTGTACCAATCCGCAAGACTCTACTACACTTGATCATGAATTGTAAGACCCAAGTGAACCTAACGCTCTGATACCAAGCTGTCATGACCCAAAATCCACTATAGGTCGTGATGGTGTCTAACACCACCGTCAGGCAAGCCAACGGTGATTGATCATCTTGTTTACACATTTTATTACTTTGAAATCATAATTTCAATTACTTAAAGAGTATAAAATAAAATTTACAGGGTAAACGATAATATATACATGAACTACAATGATGAACAACATGTAGGAACCCCCAAAACCCGGTGTCACAAGTACATAAGCATCAACTAGGAAATAATAAAATACAATATCTGTCTGGAATACAAATTAGATAGGAGAATATAAATAACTCTGATGGAAACTCTGCAGGCTGCGGATCGTAACATGGAATGCATCTCATGGTAAATTCCACGCAATAGCCTCGCCTCTGCGCCCCAAAAGACCACCAGACATATATGTACCTACATAATAAGTGCAGAAAGTGTAGCATAAGTACGAAAATCAACACGTACCCATTAAGTATCTAGCCTAACCCTTGAGAAGTAGTGACGAGGGGTCGACATCGACACTTACTAGTGGTCCAATAAGACAAATATATTAGAAGTAAAAAGATGTGATCCAGAGTAAATAAACGAAATAACAAGTATTAATACGTGGTACAATTTTCCTCTTAGCAATAACCCAAACTCTCAGCTGATAGTTTCCTCATCAATCGGAGTATATATAATGGACCTCGCTAGATAGGTCGTCACAGTTCAAATCAGGAATACTCGCAGATATACTGGCTTCTTGTCAATTATTACGCACGATTTCATAAGGGTATTTTATAGAAATGATGAGGCGTATGGCCCGATCCCATGAATTTATGTGCACTATCGAGGGTCGAACGGTAGGAACCATAAATATATCTATTATATTGCCGAGGCAAACGACCCGCTCCAATGAGAGTGTGATATGTAATCCTGCTGAGCCTAACGACCCGATCCCATCATAATGTGCTCATTGCCGAGGGTCGAATGGCATGAACCATAGATGCCGAGGCGAACGGCCTGATCCCGTTAGAATAAGAAGCTTTAACTGGTCCTTGACCCCACTCATGAATAGACGTGTGAGTTATATATTTTAAGGGAAATCTTTCGATGAAAATGCATAACGCGGAAGAAATTCGTAAGAGGAGTATAATTATTTCGCGGCTAATCATGAAGCCCGTCGAGTCTCTACAATAGCAAGTCTATCACTCTACACAAGTCTAGTCTCAAGTTGCAATGTAAAATAAAGGAAATTTAATAGGCAAGAGACAACTTAAATAGTACAGTTATAGCATGGTAGGAACCTAATTCAACCCGAACATAACATGAATCTAGCTACATACGGACTCTTGTCACCTCGTGCGTACGTGGCCTCCACAACAAGTAGCATAGATCAAATACATCACTAGGGGTTGTTTCCCCCTCACAGAGTTAGACAGGAGACTTACCTCGCTCCGAAGTTCCATAACTGGCTCAACGCCACTCAAACACCTCAAACCGATGTCCGTCTCTCCAAACTAGTCAAACAAATGTGCGAATCCATAAATACTCTATTACCTATAATTAATCAATTTATAACAATTCCCAACTCCACTCGAATAGTTAATAAAATCAACCTTTAGGCCCACGTGCCCGGATTCCGAAAATGTTCCAAGAAAATCATTACCAATAACACTACGAACTCAAATATATAATTTATTCCTAATTCCTTGTCCAATTTCATGGTAAAAATCCAAAAATATCAATTTCTAGGTTTTTCTTCAAAATCTCAACTTTTTCACTTATTTCCATGTTTAAATCCACATACAAACCATATATTTAATTCACAATATATGGGAGTTACTTACCTTGACATAGATGATGAAAACCTCCACTTGAAGATATCAAAAAATCGCCCAAACCAAAGGAGAATGAAAGAAAATAGGCCAAATATCGTTCTTAAAACAACACTGCCCAGCGACCTTTTCATATATGCGGAACATTAGCCGCTTCTGCGGCTCCGCTTATGTGGAAACTTCCTCACAGATGCGACTTCCCCCAAGGCCAGCACTTTCCGCTTCTGCGGCCAATCAACTGCAGGTGTGTATTCACTTTTGTGAAAAACATCTGCACTTGCGTGCCCATGACTGCACCTGTGGCTCCACAGGTGCGCTACAGCAACCGCACCTACGATCAAGTAGCATCAGGCCACTTCCGTTTCTGTGCTCCCCCGCCTGTATCTACGAGCCCGCAAGTGCGGCAAATTACTCGCACCTACGAATCCCATCCAGCCTTACTCCCTACCGCTTTTATGACTCCTGGGCCACTTATGCGGTCTCGCACCTGTGACCATAACCTCGCAGGTGCGATGGCACCAGAAGCATTAAGCTTAAGCAGTTCTTCCAAGTCCAAACTCAAACCGTTTCCAACCCGATTTGCACCCGAGGCCCCCAGGCCCCCGTCCAAACATACCAACACATACCACCACACGATACGGACTTAGTCAAAACCTCAAATCATGTCAAACAACATCAAAATTACAAATCAACGGCCAAAACATTTCTTTCAACTTTCAAACCTTCAAACTTCGGCGAATGCGTCCGAACCATACCAAAACATTTTTGAATAATGCCAAATTTTTCGTACAAGTCACAAATCATGATACGAACCTATTCTAAGGCTCGAAACTCCAAACGGACATCGATAACATCAATATCCACTTCAAATCAAACTTATGAAATTCTAAAAGTTCCAAAAATTCCAACTTTCCATAGTAAGCGCTGAAATGCTCTGGGGTGATCTGATACTTAACTCGAACATACGCCCAAATCCGAAATCATCATACGTATCTATTGGAACCTTCAAATCTCTATTCTAAGACCGTTTTTTCAAAAGTCCTACCATAGTCAATTCTTCAAAATTAAAGATTCCGAAATAAGAATTTTCTTTCCAAGTCAACTCTAAACTTTCTGAAATTCAATTCCGACCACACGTACAAGTCATAATACCTGAAGTGAAGCTACTCAATGCATCAAACCTTTGAACGATGTACTAGAGCTTAAAATGACCGATCAGATCCTTGATTCATGACTAAGAAGTTTAAATTATAAAATATTGACCAAACTTTGACTTTTGTGAAAACAACCTCAGAACTATGTTTTTATGGCTCCGATACTTTGTATCATAATTTTGGACTTGGGCATATGCCAAGAATTTATTTTGGAAGTCTGAAGGTCGATTTGTGTTGATTTGCCAAATTTTGGCAATTAGAAGTTAAAAAGTTTGATCGCAAGTTGACTTTTAGCTATCAAACTTGGAATTTAATTTTGCGACTTGAAATAGGTCTGTTATAGTATTTAGAACTTGTCTGTAAAATTTGGTGTCGTTTGGAGTTGATTTGATAGGATTCGGATGCTTAGTTGTAATTCTAGAAGTTGTTGAAACTTTCCTTGAATTTCATGCATTTTAGAGTTCAATTCGTAATTTTAGATGTTATTTTTGTGTTTTGATCATGCTAGCGAGTTTGTATGATGTTTATAGACTTGTGTGGATGTGTTGTTTGGAGCCTCGGGGACTCGTATGAGTTTCAGACATGTTCCGGAATGTTTTGGACTGAAGTTGGCAAAGTCTTGTGCTCTGGTGTCGCAATTGCGAACACTAGAGTTGCATATGCGAAGGTGACAGAGGTGGAAGTTGTCGCAATGGCGACCTCCCCTTCGCATTTGCAAACTATTGCTCATTTTTGCGATGTCCCTCCACTTCACAATTTTGATGAATGTTGAGTCTGTCCGGGTTCAAAAATGCGAGCCCTGGTCTGCAATTGTTAGGGTTCGCAAATATGAACCCTGTGTAACAAATGCGACATCTGCAGCTGCTTAAAGGGCTGGGAGATGGGATTTTTGATCTCATTCTCTCATTTTTGAACCCTAGACTCGGTAGGAGGCGATTTAGTGAGGGGATTTTCACCTACAAATCTTGGGTAAGGGATTCTAATCTATTTCTAATCATATTCTATCAAAATATCTTAGATTTTAACATCAAAATCATGTGAATCAGAGTGAAAATTGTTGAAACGTTATCATATTTTTGAAAAATAAGAAATTGAATTTTGAGAGTCGATTTGGACTCGAAATTTGAAACTAATCACAAATTTATCGATCACATGATGCCACTACCGAATGATGACAATTAGATAGTTGAATACATACAGATCGATTCTGAGACAAAAGAGGATCCAGAGGAGAAACTCGAGTACAACAAGGATAAGGATGAGGAGGAGGCTGAAGATGATCCTTAGGAGGATCCAAAAGAAGAGAGTTTGGGAGGAGACTTCGTAGACGACTATTAAGTTGCTGGTTAATTTATTTCTTGTACTTTTAATTCCCTAAGGGCGATTCGATAAGCCCATGCAATCGTTTGTAAACTTTGAGAATCATGTTGTATCCATTGACAACTATCCCAGCTTTGTATCAGTGATGAAGCCTTATTGTAACCCACAAATCACATCAAGGAAAATTGGGTTTGCTCCGGATCCAAATGTGTCAAATTTGATTGTTTATCTAACGCTCATGATATAGGCCTACCTGCGGCAAAGAGAGGTCCTTACATATTTTAGGAAATGCGCCTGTCTGAATATGTGAACTAACTGCTCTATGTGATTATATATGTGCAATCCCTAAGACTACCTTCTACTTTTCTATATTTTCTTGCTTTATCACTTCATTTATTTATCCCCGAAAAGGAGGTTTTTTTGGGTTGATATTTAAACTGGCTGAGCCACTGTACAACCTAAGGTCCAAAGGGAATATGACTGCTACAGACGACCTGGCTGGAAATGCTCTGGTGGTAGCCGACAACCTAGGGGAATCAGGGGGAAGGGAACACTATCATCGCAATTCCGCTAGTGTCTCTGATGTCTCAATTGCAAACACCAGCATCGCAATTGCGATCATAGCAGAGGGGTCTCAGGTATCGCATTCGCTATGCCTCGATCACATTTGCAAAAAAATAGGCTAGGCTAGGTAGTATCACATTTGCGACAATTTCATCGCATTTGCGATAAGGAAAGGCTTCTCTAATGCGAAACCAATGTTGCATTTGCGACTTCCCCCTTAAGTTGTCTGTAGCAGCAATTGCGAGACATTTTTCACAATTACGAAGGTTTGCAATTGTCAAACCTAGTGTCGCAATTGCAACTGCAACTGCACAAAAGGTTTGAAAATTTGGATTTCAACTCATTTATCTCATTTTAGAACCCTAGACTCGCTAGGAGGGAATTTTCATCTACAATCATTGGGTTAAATAGTTTTAATCAATTTTCAACTATATTTTATGATTATATATGATATTTAACATCAAATATATGAGAATCAAAGAGAAAATTTGGGAATGTTTGTCTAAGTTTTGAAAAATGAAAATTTGGGTTTCGAGACTCGAATTGGACTCGAATATGAAAACAAAACACTTATATGAACTCGTGGGGTTAGGAGTAATCGTAATCTATCCTTGGACATGGGTTTTGACCGGACCTGTCCCGGGGTTGACGTTTTTTGACTTTTGATAAATTGTGTAAAGATCATAGCATTATCTACCGAAATTAGTTTCTTTTGCATTGTTTGATATTATTAAGTCAATTTTGGTTAGACTTTGTCACAGCCCCAATTTTCTACCTTAGGATGTCGTGATGGAACCTAGTCTCTAAGACTAAGTAAGCCTAACACATGCTGATTTAATAACATAATTGAACTATTTAATCATTTATCATAAATGATTAAATGACATACATAGCAGCAAACGACCAATAGTTATACATTTTCCAAAACCGGTAGTACGGAGTCATAAGCACTACTAAAACATACTAGAATTTCTAAACAAAATACTAGTTTGAATTACAATTTAACTGTAGCATAATGAAGTAAGATGGTGACTCAGAGGCCTGTGAACGTCAAATAAGTATACCTTGATGTCTGCCGCCACGCAGACGCAAGTCTTAGCAACAAAATCAGAATACCTGGATCTTCACAAAAATGTGCAGAAACGTAGCATGAGTACACCACAACGGTACCCAGTAAGTATCAAGCCTAACCTCGTTAGAGTAGTGACAAGGTCGGGTCAAGACAACTAATAGACATAAAAACCTGTTCAAGATATACATAAGCTAATAATGGATAGAACATCAATGTAAGACCAACGATAGAAAAAATTATTGATTTACAACCAACAATGAGATAACCAAAATATAAATGACAGCTAATAGTAAACGGGTAATAAAGAAACAACATAGTTAGAACACCGATGAGATGTAAATGAACTCAAATAAGGAAAAATGGATGACAACTCAAATAATCAAATCTCTCCCAACGCAAGGACTTACAACAAGAATTACCCTAAGGCACCACACCTCATATACCACAAGTCATGGACAACAATTTCCAAAACTTACAAATATGGCACCTCGTGTCCACAATAACAATCACCTTCGCACGGCAAAGCCCACGTGCTATCATGTACTTGCAACCGTGATAAGTATTAATTTAGATGTACGGAGGATATATTTAAACACCATAAAACATAATAACAATCTTGAGTAAAGTAAGGTTTCAAATGAAATAATGAGTTTATTTTACAAATCAAGAAAACTAAAATAATATGCAATTTGTACGAAACAGAGTATAAGATGAGTTTAATTGAGAAATCAATAAAATTGAGTAAAAGTATCATTTTTAAACAAAAAAAAACATAAGTTAAATTAACGAATTAAATATAGAATTTGTTAAGGAAAAACATGATAACTATTTTAAGTAAGGTAAACATCTAACAAGGTGATGAGTATAATTTGAGAACCCAATTATAGTGAAAGTGCGATAACCATTTATGATAATAATGCAGCGAGTGAGATAGCAAGTTCTATCTTAAGAGTCACATAGAATAAAGCATGTTAATAATTCCTTTATTTAAACCATAATGTTACCAATAACTCAATAAAATATGATATAGTAACTCCACGCAATTAAATAATAATAACAGGGAAAGAAAACAGGAAATCAAAATAAAATAGTAGATTTATGAAAACGAACTCAAACCTTAGTATGAGAAAGCACATAATAACAAACCTCGTAATTTCATAAAAAAATGTTGAAAACTAACACAACAACAAGTACAACACACACAATCTGTTGCGGCGCGCAACCCGTTTTTACCTAACACACACAATCCTTTCTTATTTCACTATAGCTTAGTTTATCAATATCAAGTATCACGTCTACAATCCGTTTCGGCACACAACCCAATCCCACCATATCATCATAATTAATATCACATTCCTCTCTTATCCCACCATATCATCATTTATCAATATCGAATATTATGTACACAAAACGTTGCGGTGCGCAACTCGATCCCACCATATCATCATTAATCAATATCATAATCCTCCCTTATTTAACTATATCACAACCGTTTCAGTGTGCAACCCGATTCACAAATACTTTCAATAAACGTAAGCAATCCAACAACTCAATTTACAAGAATTTCTATAGTCAAAGGGTATGAGTGTAAGGCAATAAAGTAACCACGTAATAATCAAAGGAATACAACAAATATTACAAAAAATAACAGGACAAATAAAGTACGTGACAATTAAGGTGTGCAATTAAAACAATTAGGGCAGGTAACAATTAAGCACGGAGTCATGGAAAGGACGAACAATTCAATATTTTCACAACAAATAGCCCATGGCTCAACCACAATGTGTACAAGAATTTCAACAATAATAAAATGAATGTGAATGCTCAATAAGGAAAGGTATCGCAACATTTAATAACTTCTCCTCAATGTGATAACAGCTATTACAACTTCAACACCAATAACTCAACAAGATGCTATTCCACGAAATAACAATTTCAATTAAAAGTGATTCAACAATTAAGAGGTAACAAGACAATAAGGAAGGAAATAACTTCAATTAAAGCATATAAGAGCAAAATAATAAGTAAGAGGTAGAACAAGTGCTAACAACGTCAAATAGAGTTGTATGAGTAGATTAACAAAGAGAGATATAACATGTTATGACAATTCAATTAAATGCATGGAAAGAGTCTAGATAATCTAAACCGGTCAAATACCACATATAGCTCATGTACCCACTCGTCACCTTGCGTACACGGCTTTCACATAACACAAATAGCACAACTACACAAACTTAGGCAAGATACTTACTTCAACTAGGCCAACACAACCCGCCGAAATAGCTTTTCCCAAAAATTTGCCTCCACATAGATCAAACCTAACCAAAAATGACTTAATAACGTCAAAAAATGCAAGAGAAACGAATTAAAATAAATAAATCTATAATCTTTATATTTTCCCCAAAGAGTCAATAAAAACAAAGTTGGGCCTGCGTTGGATTCTGAATCCAAGCTTACCCAAGCGAAACCCAAACCAACAAGCTCACACGAAGGAAAACTGACTCAATCGTATTCCGATAGCTCAACCAATTCGCCAAAATATCGCTCTTGGGTATTCATAACCCAATAGTCCAGCCTGCACTAGTTGGGTCCCATATCTCCCGAAATATTCCTCCAAAACTCGCCAATTTCAAGTATGTTATTCTCCTAATATCATAGAACAAGACCCCAAAGGGAATCGGAAACTAAACACCTCTAACTCATTTTCAAATTTTAAAATTTAGGACATAACACTAGGTCTTGATTTAAAGAATTAAATGGGTTTTCAATTAAAATCATGGATTGACGCTTAAACCAAGGGAATGAATCAAACAGAAATACTTAAATTATGGTTTATACCTTAACCCATGGAAGAAACTTGAAGAACATCCTTCAATTCTCTCAATCCCAAACTTTTAAGATGAGAAAAACTCTAACAACTTCAATAGCCAAAAATGTCCATCTGTTCTTCCTCGTTTCTTGTGCCAAACATTCCCGAAACTCACTTTTAATGCCTCTAATGGATTCCTCGTTAAATTTCAGTCAAGTTAGGCTTTTTAATCACTCCATTTAACCTTATAATGAAGGTGAGATGTTGGTTTCAATACTTTTAAATTAGAATTCAGTGGTAATTTCGTAATTAATTTGAAAATCTGGCAACCCAATTCTTAGTAAAATGACCATAAATTCCTCATACGATGTCGAAACTTGATGATTTCAGTTGCTATGATTCTAAAATTATGATACAGATATAATGGTTTAGTCAAAATACGAATCAAAGTCCGTTCACTCAATATGGTAACCTTTATGCTCAAATCGACGTTGAAACCGAAAACAATCACCATACAACCCAAACTTATCCAAAACTCATCGAAATTTAACAAAACTTTATGGGCATGTACAAAATAATTATACAAACTTATTGTAATAATTAAAACCCGATTCCGAGTTCGTTTACCCAAAAGTCAAACCTTGGTCAACTCCTCCAACTTAATGCTTCTAAACGAGAATCAGTCTTCTAAATCAATCCCGAACCGCTCGAAAACCAAAACCAATCATACACGTAAGTCATAATACATAATATGAAACTACTCAAAGTCTCAAACTACCGAATGGAATGCTAAAGCTCAAAACGACCGGTCGGGTCATTACATTCTTACCCACTTACACATATGTTCATCCTCGAACGTGCCAAAAGTCGTTCCAAAGCCATCAAATTGCCATATACCCTCACCATACACATAACCATGGGTGATCCCACGTCACCCCAATCCATATAAGCCCGACAACACCACCTAACAGAGGATCCTTACTTCAACCTTAGTCCATAAACCTTAAAACTCAAATCCCCAACATCCGAAACACATTATATGACCCGATTCTTGCATCTATGCACCGTATGACTCTGAACAAGATGTATCAATCCATAACCATATCTCAAGACATAATCACATGATATACCATACAACTCAAATACTCATAGCAATACTTTCGGCCGCAATAGTTGCTCGATAACCAACCCGACACCGGTAACAAACCTCATATCAACTAATACCTTGTTCTGAACTTTCGTACACTGCCAATGATGAAAGAAACATACAGAAACTCTTAACCACCCATCAGATTAAAAAGTCATGGAGCTATCTTGCCCGATAAGAACTATAGCCAAAATCTAAGCCAACTAGTGACCCAATTCTTGCAACATACCTTAATCAAATCTGATGGCACTCATTTCAGGCCCGATAACCTCACCTCATCTAGTACAAGCTACTCGACCGACCTGTCATACAAATCCTACTTAGAGCCACATACCATGTAATCCATGCACCAACAAATAATAACCCAAATATACCCAATGATGGAAAGAGAATGGAAATGAAGAAACCATCCCGCCAGCACAACAGATACCACCACGAAGCGCAATGATCAACCCGCCACAAAAGGGAAAAAATAACACACGAAATATGCATAAAGGATCGTATCCTAGCATAACGCTGTTGCAATGCATGACCCAATCTGACACAGGTCCACCTGGAATACGTCGAGCCATGACACTCACAATCAACAACCATAAGCATATCAACATCAAACACACGAAGTGCATGACCATAACTATGGATATATGGACATCATTATATACCAGAAACAGGAAGACCATACGCAATCTTGCTCGAATTTCGCTACAAAGCCCAAACATAACCACATCGGTGTGCAGATAACCAACAGACCACAACCCATAGCAGCATAAGAGAGTAACACATGAGACATATCAGAACACGAATGTGATCCACACTAACCGATAACATACCCCTCCACAATAACTGTGTTGAGTAGATAAATCTGACCCGATTTAGAACACACATCCTTATTAGACTTACTAGTAGCCTCCAAATCAATTTTGATTCTTCCGAAGTAGGTATATAGCCTCCGAAAAGCCCACATAAACATATCTATAGTACATACCATCAGTTGACAACCTCTTAACATACCTTCACCGTTCACATCATGGAACAATCTACCTCGAGAACCCTCTTAGTCTTTAAATCCCTAGAATAGTAGAATCTCCATATCCGATCACAACTACACTACTCAAATAAATGACACATTTCTCACATATGGTTAGCCCATGAGAAGTACCTCTATAATATTTTCATGCACAAAGCAAAATCTGGACATCAGCAGTCGATCAACCTGGCAATTACCGTAATGCCAGTCAGGCATCCACAAGTCGAAATACAATGCACACACTTCTTAGGTGGTATCACATATTGCTAGCATTCTTCTAAACATTTAAAATCGTCCATGCTGTTTAGAACTGGTAAGCCCATCCAGGCAAAAAGCATAACACACAACATGTTCCTTATGCCGGTAGTAGACATCTAGCTCAAGGTGTTGTCGATACTATCAAGAACTCTTTGAGGCTAGTCCGCACATCACCAAGCCATCAGAACTGAACTTCCCTAACACAACCAAGTCACGCGAGCCGTCAAACCCAAGAGTATTGCCATAAAACGCTGGTGAAGCATTACCACACCAAAAGACCAGTTACCTTTGTTACTATGCTGACCAAACACCACTGAGCTGGCCCATTTATTCTAATCCTCCTCGACTTGTCTTCAGGTCAACACTTTCCCTTATCGGTACATAATGATCCTAAGTCAGAGCTTGCTACGGAAGACCCTATCACGAACCACGTCGTTTGAAAACCCATAAACCGTTGTATTTCCTCTGGAGCAAACAACAATGATGCAACTAAGGTACCCACTCTTAAGAGACCTTCTGTGATTATGAAGATGTTTCTCTAACCTCTCTGATACTGGAATGTATATTTAGCAATGATAAATATACACCACAAGTTCCAGCAATATCCCATGAAAATCTCATATCTTTTATAATTCTGAGGAACCCCTCAACACTGCATATATACCTCAGACCCAAGACTGATATGACACTTGCCCATGCAATATGATCATCGATAGTAGACTCCTCCACTTGGCGCGGAGTCATAGGGAACAACATCCGATGATCCACATTATCAACCTTCATAAGCTAGTACAACACCAATCAGATACACGAACCAGTTGCATCCCACACATGAACAACTGAAGATCTACCAGCATGTCTGCGTCCTTAGTCTGGACAATACCTTGATACAATGATCGAGCATCTATGTCCCCCTCGTAGCCCATCCGCAACATTATAAACCGTCCAAGCATAGCTGATACAGAGAATGCAACATCATATACGAGTGGATGTAAATAGATATAAGATGTACGATTTAAGCTGAATCAATGTCGCACGATAAGGAATGAAAGGAGTAGTTCCTAATAGTTTTGTAGCCCCTCATAGATAAGTCCAGATGTCTCTATACCAATCCGCAAGACTCTAATGAACTTGATTATGACTCGTAGAACCTACGAACCTAGAGCTCTGATACCAACTTGTCACGGCCCCAATTTCCCACCTTAGGATGTCGTGATGTCACCTAGTCTCTAAGACTAGGTAAGCCTAACACATGCTGATTTAATAACAAAATTGAACTATTTACTCATTTATCATAAATCATTAAATGACATACATAGCCGCAAGCGGCCAATAGTTATACATTTCCCAAAATCGGTAGTACGGAGTCATAAGCACTACTAAAACACACTAGAATTTTTTAACACAATACTGGTTTCAATTATAATTTAACAGTATCATAATCAAGCAAAATGGTGACTCTGAGTCCTGCCAATGTCAAACGGGTATATCTTGAAGTCTCCCGCCGCGCAGGCGTAACTCTCAACAATAAAATCAGAATACCTGGATCTGCACAATAATGTGCAGAAGCGTAGCATGAGTACACCACAACAGTAACTAGTAAGTATCAACCCTAACCTCGGTAGAGTAGTGACGAGGCCAGGTGAAGACACCTACTAGACATAGAAACCTGTTCAAGATATACATAAGCTAACAATGGACAAAACATCAATGTAAGACCAATGGCGAAAATATTTTTATTGATTTACAACCAACAATAAAGTAATAGAAACATAAATGGCGGCAAGTAGTAAACGAATAATAAAGAAACAACATAGTCAGAACACCGATGAGATTTAAATGAACTCAAATAAGGAAAAACGGATGACAACTCAAATAATCAAATCGCACCCAACACATGGACTTACAACAAGAATTACCCCAAGGTACCACACCTCATAAACCACAAATCATGAACCACAATTTCTAAATCTTACACATATGGCACTTTGTGCCCACAATAACAACCATCGTCGCACGGCAAAGCCCATGTGCTACCATGTACTTGCAACCGTGATAAATATTAATTTAGATGAATGAATGATATATTTAAACACCATAAAATATAATAACAATCTTAAATAAAGTAAGGTTTCAAATAAAATAATGAGTTTATTTTAAAAATCAAGAAGAAAAAAATGATATACAATTTGTACGAAACAGAGTATAAGATGGATTTAATTTTAAAAAAAATAAAATATGAGTAAAAATATTATTTTTAAACAAAATAAAATATAAGTTAAATTAACGAATTAAATATAGAATTTATTAAGGAAAAACATGGTAATAATTTTAAGTAAGGTAAACATCTAACAGGGTGATGAGTATAATTTGAGAATGCAATTACAGTGAAAGTGCGATAACCATTTCGAATAATAAGGCACCAAGTGAGGTAACGAGTTCTATCTTAAGAAGCACATAGAAAAAAAACATGTTAATAGTTCTTTTATTTAAACAATTATGTTATCAGCAATTCAGTAGAATATGATATAGTGACTCCAAACAATTAAACAATAATAACAAGGAAAGAAAACAAGAAATCAAAGTAAAATAGTAGATTTATGAAAACGAACTCAAACCTCACTATGAGAAAGCCCAGAATAACAAACCTCGTAATTTCAAATAAAAATGCTAAAAACTAACACATCAATAAGTACAACACACACACAATCTGTTGCGACGCGCAACCCGATCCTACCGTACACACACAATCATCTCTTTTTTCACCATAGCATAGTTTATTAATATCAAGTATCACATATACAATCCGTTGCGACACGCAACCCAATCCCACCATATCATAATAATCAATATCATAATCCTCCCTTATTTCACCATATCACAACTGTTGCGGCGTGCAACCCGATTCATAAATAATTTCAATAAACATAAGCAATCCAATAACTCAATTTAGAAGAATTTCTACAGTCAAAGGGTAGGAGTGCAAGGCAATAAAGGAACCATATAATAATCAAAATAATACAATAAATATTACAAAAAACAACCGGACAAATAAAGAATGTGACAATTAAGGTGTGCAATTAAAACAGTTAGGGCAGGTAGCAAATAAGCAAAAAGTTATAGAAGGGACGAACAATTCAATATTCCCACAACAAATAGCCCATGGCTCAACCACAATGTGTATAAGAATTTAGATAATAACAAAATGAATGGGAATGCTCAGCAACGAAAGGTATCTCAACATTTAACAACTTCGCCTCAATGTGATAACGGCTATTACAACGTCAACGCCAATAACTCAACCACATAAACTTAGGGAAGATACTTAACTGAACTAGGTCAACTCTACCCTCCGAAATAACTTTTTCCCTAAAATGTGCCTCCACACAACTTAAATCTAACCAAAAAATGACTTAATAACATCAAACAATGCAAGAGAAACCAATTACAATAAATAAAGCTATAATCTTTATATTTTTCTCAAAAAGTCAACAAAAATAAAAGTCGGGCCCGCTTTGGATTTTGAATCCAAGCTTACCCGAGGGAAACCCGAACCTATAAGCTCACACGACTCAATTGGATTCCGATAGCTCAATCAATTTTAAAAAAAATCACTCTTGGGTGTTCATAACCCAAGAGTCCAACCCACACTAGTTGGGTCTCATATCTCCCGAAATACTCCTCCAAAACTCGCCAAATTCGAGTATGTTATTTTCCTAATATAGGAGAACAAGACCCCAAAAGGAATTGGAAAATAAACATCTCTAACGCATTTTCAATTTTTAAAATTTAGGACATAACCCTATGTCTTGATTTAAAGAATTAAATGAGTTTTCAATTAAAATAATGGATTAACTCTTAAACCAAATGAATGAATCAAAGGGAAATACTTAGGTTATGGTTTAGACATTAACCCATGGAAGAAACTTGAAGAACATCCTTCAATTCTACAATACCAAACATTGAAGATGAGAAAAACTCCAACAACGTTAATAGCCAAAAAGGGCCAGTTGTTTTGCCTCGTTTCTTGTGCCAAACGATTCTGCAACTCGCTTTGGATACCTCCAATGGATTTCTCGTTAGATTTCAGTCAAGTTAGACTTTTGAATCACTCCATTTGACCTTATAATGAAGGCGATATATTGGTTTCGATATTTTAAAATAGTGCAGATTTTTAAATACGAATTTAATGGTAATTTCATAATTAATCTGAAAAATTTGGCAATCCAATTCTTAGTAAAATGACCATAAATTCCTCATACGATGTCAAACATTGATGATTTCTGTTGCTATGGTTCTAAAATTATGATACAGATATAATGGTTTAGTCGAAACATGAATCAAAGGTCGGTTGCTCAATATGGTAACCTTTATGGTCAAATTTACGTCGAAACCGAAAACAATCACCATACAACCCAAACTTATCCAATACTCATCGGAGTTTAACCAATCTTTATGGACATGTCCAAAATCATCATACAAACTAGTTGTAATAATTAAAATCTGATTCCGAGTCCGTTTACCCAAAATTCAAATATTGGTCAATTCCTCCAACTTAAAGCTTCTAAAATGAGAATCATTCTTCCAAATCAATCCCGAACCGCTCAAAAACCGAAACCAATCATACACGCAAGTCATAATACATAATATGAAGCTACTCAAAGTCTAAAACCACCGAATAAAATGCTAAATCTCAAAACGACTTGTCAGGTTGTTACATTTGAGATGTGCAGAGGCGAATTTTAGGGGCAAAGCTATTTTTGAGGGTTTATTTTGCCTAGTTGAGATAAGTATCTTGTCTAACTTTGTGTGGGGGAAACTATCCCATAGGATTCGGGTCGATTGTGTTATTAGAATTACGTGGAAGACGTGTATACGAGGTGACAAATGTGTGCACGGGCTTATATGTGGTGTTTTGACTGGTTTAGCCTCTTAGGCTTCTTCCATACATTTGATTGATATTTACATAACATGTCATATCTTCCATTGTTGAATTTTCTATCACATGCTCTATTTGACGTTGTTAGCATACGTTCTATCTTTTATTGTCAAGTTTGTTCTTATATGCTTTAGTTGAAGTTGTTACCTCTCTTATTGTCTTGTCACCTCTTTTATTGTTGAATTATCTTATTTGAAGTTGTTGATTATTAAGACATATTTCCTCGTTGAGTGTTCCTCATTCATTCTGTTATTATTGATATTCTTGTTCACATTGTTGGTTGAGCTGTGGGCTATATTGTAACACCCGATCGATCATTTTATGTTCTAAAATCTTGTACCCCTAAATAAGACTTTATGTATGTGCTTTTACTGTTTTATGACTCGCGGGGATGGTAAGTTCGGGATTTGGAAGGGTTCGGGTTGAAATCGGAACAATTGGTTCCTTAAGTTGGCCTTAAAAGGGCCAAGTTTGAGTTCGGTCAACATTTTGAGTAAACGACCTCGGAATCGAGATTTGACGGTTTCAATAGGTTGGTATGATGATTTTGGACTTGGGCGTATGTTCGGATCGGGTTTTGGATGACCCGGGAGCATTTCGGCGCCTAATAGTGAAAGTTGGTTCTTTGACGGTTTTTGAAGTTCTTTAAATTTGGTTTGAAGTAGGTTTTTGTGATATCGAGATCCAAATGGAATTCCGAGACCGGAAATAGTTCCATAATGGTATTTAAGACTTGCACGCAAAATTTGGTGTTATTCCGATTAGTTTAGGTACATTTTGGCGCGTTGCGAGAAATATTTAAGAACTTGAAGTTCATATTTTTTATTCAATTGGTTTGGGGTGTGATTCATAGTTTTGATGTTATTTTGTGCGTTCTGTGAATTTGAGCGAGTTCATTTTACGATTTCAAACTTGTCGGTAAGTTCGGGCGGGGCCCCAGGGGAATCGGGCGTTAAACGGACAAGGCTCGGATCAAGTTTGGACTTAAAGGCAAGTGCTGAAGCTTTCAGCTTCTGGTGTGATCGCACCTGTGCTTGGCCAGCCGCAGGTGCGAGCTCGCAGGTGTAAGAGACAAGCCGCAGAAGCGAACCGGCAAAGGCTGCCCAGGACCGCAGGAGCGTATGCATTTGCGCACCTACAAAAGTGCATGTGCGAGGGCAGTGATTGCTGAAGCGACTTGTGCCGTATGGGCGGCAGGATGGACGCAGAAGAAGGAACACAGAAATGGGGCCCCGTCCACAGAAGAGATCCTAGCTAGCCTTGGGATCTTCTGCAGAAGTGGACCTTGGTCCACAAAAGCGACGCCGCAAATGAGGCCCAGGCACCGCATATGCGGAAATACTGCTGGGCAGAACACTCAATTAATGACGGGACTTAGTCATTTTTGGCTCCTTTTCTTTCCTTGTTGGGCTATTCTTGGAGTTCTTAGAGAGGGGATTTCACCTAGCACTTTGAGGTAAGTAATTTCTACACAATGAGAGTTAAATACCTAGTTATGGGTAGATTATAACATGTAAATTAGTGAAAAATCATAGGTTTAGGTGAAAACCTAGGCTTTTGACAAAAATGAGATTTAACAACGAAATGTGTTATGGAATTTAGTGAAAATCATATATTTTAGTTATTGAGGTTATGGGTAACAACTTTCTTTGAAGATTTCCGGAATCCGGGCACGTGGGCCAGGGGTGAATTTTAGGAATCCTACATTTGGGGTTGGGTAATCCCTTTAATAGTTGGAATATGAACTTTTGAGCATGTATTGATCGTTTTATATAATATTTGACTAGTTTTGAGTTGTTTGGCACCGAATTGAGGATTTGAGCACAATCTTGGACCGGAAAGCAGGCCTTGAGACAAGGTAAGTCTCTTTTCTAACCTTGTAAGAGGGAATTAACCCAATAGGTGAATTAATTAACGTGTGTTTTCTATTTGTGGGGGCTAAGTATGCACAAGGTGACGAGAGTCCGTACGTAGCTACTAATTATGCTATTGTCCGGTTAGTGACCCATATCATGCTATACTTGTGATATTTGCACCCTTACTTGTTAATTTATTTGCTTAAGTCATATTGGAAATTTATAAAAGAATTGTTAAAAGATTAAATTTCACTTACTTGAAGTTGTGAATGGAACACTTGACTGTTATTGAGAATTTGTATTTCATTAGAGTATTTCCTATTTGTGGAGCGAGCTGAATGCCTCGGTAGAAGATAGATGCATCTATGGTTCATGTCGTTCGACCCTCGGAAGTGCACAGTTTAAATATTATGTTGAATCGGGCCGTACGACCTCGACATGATCTGCGTGTGATAAAATGTTTGGATCCAATTATATTTGATATTGTTTTATTGGCTTGATATATGAATTGTTAAATGATGGAAAAATGAATTCGGGACTTAATATTTGTGAAAGGATTAATTACTGCTTCATGTTTTGGAGTTTCAGTATTTTTCATGTAATCCATGCTTAATTATAATTTTGGCATATTATTGTTAGCCCACAGAAAGTGTAGCAGTCGACCCCTCATCACTACTTCTTCGAGGTTAGACTGGATACTTACTAGGTACATGTTGTTTATGTACTCGCGCTACACTTTTCCACTTAAATGTGCAGGACTTGAGGCAGGTGCATCTGGGTATCAGTCTAGCGCATGCTTGATCCCGGTTACGAGACTCCACAGTGAGTTGTCCTTTCGAGCCGTTCTGCAGCAGCGAGAATCTTTCTTTTTCATTTTGTTGTCATTGTTCTGTCTTCTCATTTCGGACAGTAGAGAAAAAGCTTTTGTATATTCTACTAGTAGACCATACACTTGTGATACCAGGTCTTGACACACACTAGTAGACTTGTGGTTTTGGCTTTATTTTTACTATTATGATTGCATTTAGCTTCTTTTGTTTTAATTATTCTAAATCCGTTATGTATTAAATCTTTTAAATTAAGGAAAGTTATTTACTTTAAAAACTTATTAAAATGGGAAATCACTAGATTGTTCACTGTTGACTTGCCTAGCAACTGTTTTGGGCGCCATCACGGCCAAAAATAGAATTGGGTCGTGACAACATGGTATCAGAGCACTAGGTTCACGTAGTTCTCACAAGTTAAGGGCATACCTAATAGAGTCTTGCGGATCGGTACGGAGATGTCCGTACTTATATTCGAGAGGCTATAGGGTGTTAGGAAACTACTCTTTATTCATCTCCTATCGTGCAGTTGATGGTGTACTAAGTTTCTTTCTCATATTCTTTCACAGATGGTGAGAACGCACATGATAGATGTTCCTAACCCGGGAGGGGCTGCTCCCCCTGTTGCTAGAGGCCGAGGTAGAAGTAGGGGAAGGGCACCCGCCTGAGGTAGGGGACAAGGACGTCCCAGAGTTTCCCCAGTTGTACCACCAGTGGATCCAGTAGAGGATCCCATTGCTGAAGAGCAGGGCGAGGTGCCCTCATCAGAGCCAGCCCCAGTCAACTTCATATCAGCACCGGGCTTTCAGGAGGTCATGGGCTGTATGCTACGATTCATGGATACTAAGACCCAGGCTGGTTTATTTCCAGCAGATCCAACCACATCTCAGGCAGGAGGGGGAGCATAGACCCCAACTGCTCAGGCTCCAGGGTATGTAGCTGTCGTATATCAGACCCCGGGTGCACTATCTGTGGGTTGTGCCCAGCTGTGGCCGGCGAGCGGCATAAGCTATTGGACAGATGGACTAGGCTACACCCCCTGTCTTTGGAGGTGAGAGACATGAGGATCCCCAAGACTTCATTGATTGGTGCAGGGACAAACTTCACAACATAAGGATATTGGTGTCCCATGGGGTGGATTTCACTACTTTTCAGCTGGAGGGAGGGCCCGTAGGTGGTGGCAGTCTTGTCTTCTTGGCAGACCAGTAGGTTTTCCTCCCATGACTTGGGACCATTTTACACGTCAATTCTTGGACAGGTATATCTAACCCTCTCAGTAGGAAGAGTTGTGGTTCTAGTTTGAGCAGCTCCAATAGGGTCAAATGGCAGTGACCGATTATGAGGCAAGATTCACCAAGTTGTCTCGCCATGCACTTATGATACTCCCTACTGAGGCAGAGTGAGTGCGGAGAATTATTGCGGGGTTGCACTCAGGTATTCCGGATACTATGGCCCGGGATGTTGAGATGGAGACTTCCTATCAGCTAGTAGTGGAGATTGCTCGGGGGATTGAGGGTTACCGTTAGAGGGGTAGAGAGCAGATGCAGCGGGAGAAGAGGGTCCATTATTCTGGAGAGTTTAGAGGTGTCATGGCTGGGAGCAGAGGTCAGTTCATGAGGGGTCAGCCCAGTAGGCCCATATATCCAGCACCGCTGCCTTCTTGGGCTGCTCCAACGCGACCCTATTTCAGTGCCATACCAGAGAATTTTTACTGCCCACCAGCTATTCAGGGTTCTTCCAGTGGATACTCAGGCCACCAGGGTTCGTCCAGCGCCTACTTCTGTGCCATGCTAGAGAGTTCTTATCGCCCACCAGCTATTCGGAGTTCTTCCAGTGGGTATACAGGCCATCAGGGTAAGACTTCAAGATAGCAGGTGACCACACCGATAGGTTGTTTCGAGTGCGGGGATCCCAGTCATGTGCGGAGGTTCTGCCCCATGCTTCGGGGTAAGGCAGTACAGCAGGGTCATCAGCCCATGATTACAGCACCAGCTGTCCGGTCGCCCAGGGGTGGAGGATAGGTGGATAGGGGCCATCCTAGAGGTGGAGGCCAGGCATGGGGAGGTCAGCCAGCTGCTGTTCAATCAGGCGGAGGCCAGCCAGCCGGCGCTCCAACTAGGTTCTATGCTTTTCCGGCCAGACCAGATGCAGTGGCCTCAGATGTAGTGATCACATGTATTATTTCTGTCTGCAGTAGGGATGCTTCAGTAGTGTTTGATCTAGGATCTACCTATTTATATGTATCATCTCTTTTTGCCTATTTCCTTGATATTCCTTGTGAGTCCTTGGGTACTCCTGTTTATGTGTCCACTTCTGTGAGCGATTCTGTTGTTGTGGATCGGATATATCGGTCATGTGTGGTCATATTCTATGGTTATGAGACTAGAGCGAATCTCATGTTGCTCGATATGACCAACTTTGAGGTTATCCTATGCATGGACTGGTTATCTCTATAGCACACCATCCTTGATTGTAATGCCAAGATTGTTACTTTGGCGATCCCCGAGTTTCCTAGATTGGAGTGGAAGGGTTCGTCTGTCAGCATGCCTAGTCAGATCATTTATTTTATGAAGGCTCGACACATGGTCGAGAAGGTTTATTTGGCTTATCTAGACTATGTTCGGGATACTACCGTAGAGACTCCAGTGATTGATTCAGTACTAGTAGTCTGGGAGTACTCCGATGTGATTCCTTCTGATCTTCCAGGCATGCCGCCAGATCGTGATATCAATTTCTGCATTGATTTGGCTCCAGGTACCCAGACTATATCTATCCCACCGTACCGCATGGCTCCGAAAGAGTTGAAGGAGTTGAATTAACAACTGAAGGAGTTACTAGCAAAGGGGTTCGTCAAGCCGAGTGTATCACCTTGGGGTGCACCAATGTTATTTGTGAAGAAGAAAGATGGGAATATGCGGATGTGCATTGATTACCGCCAGTTGAACAACGTCACCATTAAGAACAAGTACCTATTGCCGCGTATTGATGATCTGTTTGACCAGTTACAGGGTACAAGAGTGTTTTTTAAGATCGACTTGAGATCGGGGTACCATCAGTTGAAGATTCAGGACACGGATGTTACAAAAGTTGCTTTCCGTACTAGATATGGACATTATGAGTTCCTAGTGATTATCCTTCGGCTTGACTAACGCCCCAGCGGCATTTATGGATTTGATGAATAGGGAGTTCAGGCCTTACATTGATTCGTTTGTCATTATCTTCATTGATAATATTTTAATCTACTCGCATAGCATGGAGGAGCACAAGCAGCACTTGAGAGTGGTTCTTCAGACTTTGTGGGAACAGAAGCTATATGATAAGTTCTCCAAGTGTGAGTTTTGGCTAGATTTTGTAGCATTCTTGGGGCATGTTATATCAGGCGAGGGTATTAAGGTTGATCCTAAGAAGATTGAGGCAGTTCAGAGTTGGCCTCGTCCTACTACGGCGACTGAGATAAGGAGCTTCTTGGGGTTAGCAGGCTATTATTACCGGTTTGTGGAGTGTTTCTTAGATATTGCAACACCTTTGACTAGATTGACCTAGAAGGGTGCTCCATTCCGTTGGTCCGATGATTGTAAGGCAAGATTCCAGGAGGTCAAGACAACTTTGACTACAGAGCCCATTCTAGGTTTACCTTTTGGCTCGGGTATGTATACTATGTATTGCGATTTAGAGTTGGCCGTGATTGTTCATGCTCTTAAGATCTTGAGGCATTATCTTTATGGAATGTCCTGTGAGGTTTACACTGATCATCGCAGCTTGCAACATTTGTTTGAGTTACTGAAGGATTATGATATCACCATTTTTTATCATCCGGGCAAGGCGAATATAGTCGCGGATGCCTTGAGCAGAAAGGTAGAGAGTATGGGTAATTTGGCATTCATTTTAGCAGAGGAGAGGCCACTAGCTTTGTACATTCAGTCCTTGGCTAACAGACTTGTGAGGTTGGATATTTCATAGCCCAGCCGATTACTTCCATGTGTCGTTGCTCAATATTCACTATTGGAGCAGATTAGGGCGCGACAGTTTGATGATCCACACTTGTTGGTTCTTAGAGAGACGGTACTACAGGGTGGTGCCAAGAAGGTTACTATCGGCGAGGATGGTGTTCTATGACTCCAAGGTCATCTATGTGTTTCTAGTGTCGATGGCTTGAGGGAAATGATTCTAGAAGAGGCACACAGTTCTCAATATTCCATTCATCCAAGTGCTACGAAGATATATCGCTACCTGAGGAAGCATTATTGGTGGTGGCGGATGAAGAAAGACATAGTTGAGTATGTATCTAGATGCCTAAATTGCCAGCAGGTTAAGTATGAGCACCAGAGGCTAGGTGACCTACTCCAGCAGATGACTATACCTGAGTGGAAGTGGGAGTGCATTACTATAGACTTCGTAGTTGGGTTACCACGGACTTTGCGGAAGTTTGATGCGGTTTGGGTCATTGTTGACAGAATGACCAAGTCGGCACACTTCATCCCAGTTGCGACTATGTATACTTTATAGAGGTTGGACCAGATTTATATTCAGGAGATATTTCGGTTGCATGGTATGCCTGTTTCCATCATATCAGATAGAGGCCCTCAGTTTACTTCGCATTTCTGGAGAGCAGTACAGAGTGAGTTGGGGACCCGTGTAGATCTCAGCACAGAATTTCATCCACATACTGACGGGCAGTCGAAGCAGACAGTTCAGATGTTGGAGGACATGCTCAGGGCATGTGTGATTAATTTTAGGGGACAGTGGGATCGGTTCTTGACTTTGGCCAAGTTTGCTTATAACAACAATTATCAGTCCAGCATCGAGATGGCTCCATTTGAGGCTATATATGGTCGGCGATGTCGTTCTCCCATCGGGTGGTTTGAGCCCGGCGAGGCTAAGTAATATGGTACTAATTTGGTGAAGGACGCCTTGGAAAAGGTAAAGTTGATTTAGGAGTGACTTCGCATAGCACAGTCCAGACGGAAGAGTTACACGATCAGAAGGCGCGAGATTTATCATTTATGGTGGGCGAGAAGGTTCTCTAGAAAGTATCGTCAATGAAGGGTACTATGAGATTCGGGAAGAAGGGCAAGTTGAGCCCAAGGTTTATAGGCCCATTTGAGGTGTTGAGACGAGTTGGGGAGGTTGCTTATGAGCTTGCTTTGCCTCCCAGTCTATCGGGAGTTCATCCGGTTTTCCATGTCTCTTTGCTCCGGAGGTATCATGCCGATAGGTCACATGTGTTAGACTTCATCACGATTCAGTTAGATGAGAGCCTAGGTTATGAGGAGGAGCCAGTTGCCATTGTTGATAGGCAGGCTCGCCAGTTGATGTCCAAGAGGATTTAGGCGGTAAAAGTTTAGTGGAGGGGCCAACCAGTCGAAGAGGCGACTTGGGAGTCCGAGGAGGACATGCGGAGCAGATATCCACACTTATTCAACCCTCCGGGTATGATTCTAGACCCATTCGAGGACGGACGTTTGTTTAAGAGGTGGAGAATGTAACGACTCAATCGGCCATTTTGCTCTCGAGAACCACGTACACCCTAAATAACACTCCCCGTATGTGCTTTTACTGTTTTAAGACTCGTGGGGATGGTTAGTTCGAGATTTGGAAGTGGTCGGGTTGAAATCGGAACAGTTGGTTCCTTAAGTTGGCCTTAAAAGGGTCAAGTTTGACTTTGATCAACATTTTGAGTAAACAACCTCGAAATCGAGATTTGATGACTCCAATAGGTTCGTATGATGATTTCGGAATTGGCCGTATCTTTGGATCGGGTTTTGAATGACCCGTGAGCATTTCGGCACCTAATAGTGAAAGTTGTTTCTTTGAAGGTTTTTTAAGTTCTTTAAATTTGGTTTGACATAGGTTTTGGTGATATCGAGGTCCAGATGGAATTCCGAGAATGGGAGTAGTTCCGTAATGTCATTTAAGACTTGCACACAAAATTTTGTGTAATTCAGAGTAGTTTAAGCACGTTTCGGCGCGTTGGGAGAAACATTTAAGAACTTGAAGTTCATATTTTTTATTCAATTGGTTTGGGGTGTGATCTTTAGTTTAGATGTTGTTTTGTGCATTCCGTGAGTTTGAGCGAGTACGTTTTATGATTTCAAACTTGTTGGCACGTTCGGGCGGGGCCCCGGGTCAACCGGGCATTAAACGGACAAGGCTCGGATCAAGTTTGGACTTGAAGGCAAGTGCTGATGCTTTCAGCTTCTAGTGTGATCACACCTGCGCTTGGACAGCCACAAGTGCGAGAGACGAGCCGCAGAAGTAAACCAGCCAAGGCTACCCTGGACCGCAGGAGCGAATAAGTTTGCGCACCTGCGAAAGCGCAGGTGCGAGGGCAGTGATTGCAGGAGCGAGTTGAGCTGCAGGAGCGGCAGGATGGATACAGAAGCGGGGACCCGTCTGCAGAAGCGAGCCTAGCCAGACATGGGCTCCTCTGTAGAAGCGAACTGTGGTCCGCAAAAGAGATGCCACAAATGCGTCCCAGGCACCACAGATGCTGAAATACTGCTGGGCAGAACACTCATTTATTGACAGGACTTAGTCATTTTTTACTCATTTTCTTTCCGTGTTGGGCGATTCTTGGAGTTCTTAGAGAGGGGATTTCACCTAGGACTTTGAGGTAAGTAATTTTTACACAATGAGAGTTAAATACCTAGTTATGGGTAGATTATAACATGTAAATTAGTGAAAAATCATGGGTTTAGGTGAAAACCTAGGCTTTTGACAAAAATGAGATTTAACCACAAAATGTATTATGGAATTTAGTGAAAATCATATATTTTAGTTCGTGAGGTTATGGGTAACAACTTCCTTCGAAGATTTTAGGAATCCGGGCACGTGGGCCCGGGGGGTGAATTTTAGGAATCCTACATTTGGGGTTGGGTAATCCCTTTAATAGTTGGAATATGCACTTTTGAGCATGTATTGATCGTTTTATATAATATTTGTCTTGTTCCGCGTCGTTTGGCACCGAATTGAGGATTTGAGCACAATCTTGGACCGGAAAGCAGGTCTTGAGACAAGGTAAGTCTCTTTTCTAACCTTGTAAGAGGGAATTAACCCCATAAGTGAATTAATTAACGTGTGTTTTCTACTTATAGGGGCTACGTACGTACGAAGTGATGAGAGTCCGCACGTAGCTACTAATTATGCTATTGTCCGGGTAGTCTAGGACCCATATCATGCTATACTTGAGATGTTTGCACCCTTACTTGCTAATTTAATTGCTTATGTCATATTGGGAATTTATAAAAGAATTTTTAAAATGTTAAATTTCACTTACTTGAAGTTGTGAATGGAACACTTGACTGTTATTGAGAATTTGTGTTTCTTTAGAGTATTTCCTATTTGTGGAGCGGGCCAAATGCCTCGGTAGCAGATAGATGCATATATGGTTCGTGTCGTTCGACCCTCGGCAGTGCACAGTTTAAATATTATATTGGATCGGGCCGTACGACCTCGGCATGATTTGAGTGTGAAAAATCTTTGGATCGAATTATATTTGATATTGCTTCACTGGCTTGAGATGTAAATTGTTAAATGATGGAAAAATGAATTCGGGACTTAATATTTGTGAAAGGATTAATTACTGCTTCATGTTGTGGAGTTTCAGTATTTTCATGTAATCCATGCTTAATTATAATTTTGGCATATTATTGTTAGCCCATAGTAAGTGTCGCAGTCGACCCCTCATCACTACTTCTTCCAGGTGCATCTGGGTATCAGTACGGTGCACATGCTTGATCCTGATTATGAGACTACAGGGTGTGCTGCCCTTCCGAGTCGTTCTGCAACAACCAGAGTCTTTCTTTTTCTTTTTGTTTTCATTGTTCTGTCTTCTCATGTCAGACAGTAGAGCAAAAATCTTTTGTATATTCTACTAGTAGTCCATACACTTGTGATACCAGATCTTGGCACATACTAGTAGACTTGTGGTTTTGACTTTATTTCTACGGTTATGATTGCATTTAGCTGCTTTTGTTTTAATTATTCTAAATCTGTTATTTATTAAATCTTTTAAATTAAGGAAAGTTATTTCTTGAAAAATATATTAAAATGGGAAATCACTAGATTGTTCACTGTTGGCTTGCCTAGCAATGGTGATGGGCGCCATCACGACCTAAAATAGAATTGGGTCGTGAAATATATGTTGTGGTAGCATTGGTATTATTGATTTTTGGCAAGTGTTGTGGCATATGGGTACGTGTGGTGCGAGTTAATTATTGTGTTATGATATTAATACGCATGTGGTGGTATAAGGATAGGGGTTGATACGCACGCGGTGAGATAAGGTGGGATATATATATATATATATATATATATATATATATATATATATATATATATATATATATATATATATTCATGTTGCTAGTAAGGGAATTACTTGAAGCCACGCGGTGAGATAAGGGGGCTAAAACACGTGTAGCTATTTCGGGAAAAATGTTTTCAAAATAAATGCAAAGCTCACACGGTGATATAAAGATGATTGTGATTGTGACTTGTGAAATGAGATTGAGAGGTGTGATACCTTGGTTGTGATTCTTGTTGTACTTTCCATGTTAAAAAGCTTGTTGACGTGAAACAGTCGTTACCTTTTTTGTAATGACCCGACTTGTCGTTTTTAGAATTAACGCCCCGTTCAGCAACTTAAGGTCCCGAGCAACTTCGTAAAATATATTATGACTCGCGTGTGCGGTCGAGGTTGGTTTTTGAAAGGTTTGGAATTAAATTGAAAGAGAAATTCTCATTTTTGAAGCTTAAATAGAAAGAGTTGACCAGAGAGTTGACTTTTGAGCAAACGACCTCAAAAATTGGAACAACTCCATTACGTCATTTATGACTTGTATGCAAAATTTGAAGTCATTCCGTATTGATTTGATACGTTTCAGCAAAAAATATAGAAGTTGGAAGCTTTGAAAACTCATAATTCGATACGATGCGCGATTCGTAATTTCGATATTGTTTTACATGGTTTGAAGCCTCGACTAAGTTCGTATTTTATTTTGGGACGTGTTGGTATATTTGGTTGAGGTCCTGAGGGCCTTGGGCGGATTTCAAAAGGTTAACGGAGCAATTTGGACTTGAAGAAAACTGCAGGAAAATGGGCAACAGCTGGTGGAATCGCTTCTGCGATGCCATGGTCGCAGAAGCAACATCGCTGAATCGTGAGGCTCTTCACAGAAGCGGATGGGAGTGCACTGGACAAAGGTCGCAGGTGCGACGCATTTTACGCACATGTGTGACCGCATAAGCGACGAGCATCGCAGGTGCGCATTTGTCAATCGCTTCTGCAATTGCGCAGAAGCGGAAGAAGTCTGGAGGTGCGATGGGTCGACTGGGCAGTGCACTCCGCAGATGCGCATTTGCGATCGCTAAAGCAAGCCCGTAAATGTGACCATTTGTCCACAGAAGCGGAAACTGGGCAGAATGTTAAGGACCAAAAATGGTCATTTCGCCATTTTTGATTGAGATTTTGGAGCTCGGTTATTGGGCGATTCTGGAAGAGTTCTTCACGACTTCAACTTGGGTAAGTTTCCTATATCCTAAAGTGATTATATTTCATAAATATATAGTTATATTCATCTTTAGTTCGGATTTAAATGGAAGAAATCAAGATTTTTGCAAAACTTTTCAAGAAAGAAAATTTAGGATTTGGAGGTCTAGTTATTATCGAAATTTGATAAAATTGGTATGGTTGAACTCATATCGGAATGGGTAATCAGATTTCGTAAAAATTATGTCAGGTTTCGCGTTGACTTTGGTTGACTTTTTAATGCAAAATTGTAAGTCGAAGTTTTATTATCCAGAATTATTTTTGATGAATTTTAATGAAGTTATACAATTAATTTGGATAGATTTGAGCTGTCTGGAGGTCAATTCAAGCAAGAAGGTGATTTTGAAATATCGACATAACTTCAAAAAATTAAGTATTTTTCCTAACCTTGAGTGAGGGAATTACCACTTAGGCATCGAGTCTTATGTGCCTTTTGTGAAATGTGAAAAGCTGTGTACATGAGATGACGAGTACGTTCTTATTGGGTTAAAGTACGTACTTATTGGAAATGTGAAAATCTGTGTGCATAATTTATTGGGTTAAAGTCTTAGGCATTAATGTGTAGTAAATTGGATAATTGTTGGCATTTATTAAATCCTCTATTTGCCATGCCTAAATCCTTGTTTGTCGAATTTGTTTTATATGAAAATTTGATGTGATAGTCACTTGAATATTTATGTGCATTCTGTGAGTTTGTTGATTTGATATTTCCTAGAAATAATTATATTATGGATTTTTTATTTGTAAATAATTAATTAAATAAGTTTAAACTGAGTCGTTAATATAATTATCAAGAATTTGGATTAATGAAGGCGTTGCCCTATACTGAGTATATCTCATCTCCGTTGATTGTTTTGAGGTTTTATATACGTTGTGTGGAGCCTTGGGATATTTGTTGAGATATTTATTGATTTTGCTACATCTTTGGACTTTGGTTGTGGTCAGTAGGCAAATTGTGATATGAATTGTTGTATTGTGTTGTCGATTAAACACTCTCCTTGATGTTATTTATGCTTCCTACCTTGCTTGTTAATGATATACATGTGCTTGGTAAGGAAGAGTATAAAGCACGAAGCGTGATGCCGTGCCATTTGAATTATATTATTATGTGAGGGAAAGTGTAAAGCACGAAGGGTCATGCCGTGCCATTGAGAGTGTAAAGCACGAAGGGTGATGCCATGCCATTTCATTTATATTATCAGGTGAGGATGAGAGTAAAAGCACGAAGGGTGATGTCGTGCCATTATTTTATATATTATCATATGTTCATGGCACGAGGGTGTTTCCGTGCAGGCAAGGACAAGATACATACATTATATTATGATATCTTTTTGTTGTGTATGTATTCATGCCTTTATCTTGAGCTGTTATTGTGCACTTATATTTTTTGTGTGACTTGTAGTCATGGTCGCTGACTGTGTGCCTCCCACTTTATTTTTTTTAATTGTTATTGGAATTTCTCCCACCTAGTTGGTACTGTTATATGTATGCACGATGAGAAATAGATAAATGCACGAAGGGTATTACCGTGCCAATGATTTGATCTACATATATATATATTGGGTGAGAATAAGACAAGTGCATGAATGTATTGCCGTACCATTTGATGTGATATGTTGAATATATTTCTCATACTGAGAAAGTTAAATAAGGTGTCACATGGTGACTTTTATTTTGAAAGAATTATATTCGAAAGATATTTACTTGAAAAAATTATATTTGAAAGATATTTACTTGAAAGAATTATATTCGAAAGATATTTACTTGAAAGAATTATATTTGAAAGATATTTACTTGAAAGAATTATATTTGAAAGATATTTACTTGAAAGAATTATATTTTAAAGATATTTACTTGAAAGAATTATATTTGAAGGATATTTACTTGAAAGAATTATATTTGAAAGATATTTATTTGAAAGAATTATACTCGTAAGATATTTATTTGAAGGAAGTATATTCGAGATATATTTAATTGTATGGATTACATTCTAAAGATTTTTATTTGAAAAACTGAGATTTTTATTTGAAAAACTGAGATGCACCTGGAAGATGTATATTTTGAAGGATTTGATTAATTGCTTGTGCATGTGTTTATTAGTCGTTTGTGCACTATTTATGGTGTTCTTGCTGCCTTACTGTTTAAATTACTAGTTGATTGATGTTGCTATCCCTACTAGTGAGTGTCTTGACTGTACCTCGTCACTACTCCACCGAGGTTAGTCTTGATACTTATTGGGTACCGACTGTAGTGTACTCATACTACACTTCTGCATATTTTTGTGCAGATCCAAGTATTGGAGTTATTGGATTCGGACAAAGATTAGAGTATGATCGCAAGGATTCAAGGTAGGACTGCTTGGTCGTTGCAATTCCTTGGGGTCTTTCCATTTTATTATACTGTTAATTTCTTATTCGAACAGTATTTGTACATTCGGTCCTCGAGATCATTCCATGTATTCAGTTAGAATTTGTGACTGAGTATTACCAGTCTTGGGAGGTTGTTTGAATATTTCTGTTGTTGGTTTTGACACAAGTATGTAATTATATGTTTCCAAAAAAAAATGGCTTGAATTGTTATTAAAATCGGCTTACCTAGTCTTAGAGACTAAGTGCCATCACGACGCCTATGGCGGGATTTTGGGTCGTGATATTTTACTTCATTGTTTTTACTTATATTTTTATGGTAGTAGATCACTTGTTGTCCCTATCATGTCTTTGATCATTTGTTTTCCCTATCACGTGTTCACTCTTTGTTTCTTTTATTGCCTTAAATTTTGTTGTTAGCTTACATTATTGTACTGGTTTGTTGTCATTTATTTCCTCGCTTTTCGCCATTAGACTATATTATACTCAGTTCAGTTTTTTTGTCCTGGTGGATGTCTTGACCTGGCCTCGCCACTACTCTACCGAGGTTAGGCTTGATACTTACTGGGTATCGTTGTGGTATACTCAGGCTATGCTTCTGGACGTTTTTCTACAAATCCAGGTACACCTGCTCCTACCGGATGGCAGTGATTGACCAGTTATTTTCGGAGACTTCAAGGTACACTTGCCCGACGTCCGTAAGTCTCGAACTCTCCTTCTGCTTTTCATTGTATTACTAGTTATTTCCTATTCAAAACAGTATTGTATTTAGATAATTTAATTGTATTCCTGTTAGAGCTAATGACTTAGTTCCACCAGGTTCTGGGAGTTATTTGATAGTTGTACTGTTTGAGTTTCATTATGATAGTTTAACAGTTCAAATTGATATATAAGTTGTTATTTATGCTAATTATCAATGTATGTTAGACTTACCTAGTATTAGATATTAGGTTCCATCGCGACATCCTTAGGTGGGAATTAGGGGTCGTGACATGCCGCGATCACGAAGGGTTGTGTGGTGCTGAAGGAGAATTTATTGTATGCGATCGCAGAAAGTCATCATAATCGCGTTTGGTGGTCAGGTTGTTCTCCGTGTTCGCTTAGTGAGAGTTGCAAACACGATGTGTTAGTTCTATTGGCATGGGTTGGAAGTTGCTCAACGCAATCGTGTAAGGACCGTCACGATGGCATAAGAGAATTTACTGAGGCTGGAAGGTTTGGCCTTTGCATTCGCGGATCCGGGCTCGCGTTCGCGTATGCTTGGCAGGCCACGTGTTGTTATTGTGAGTGGGACCTCCCTTTCACGGAGAAGGATTTTTGGGTGAGGTTGGTGTGGCCTTCGCGATCGCCGGGGTGCTTCTGCGATCGTGAAGAGGGACTTCTGGGCAGTGTATAAGATTGTAAATCGGGACTTATCTCATTTTCATCTTATTTCTCTAATTGGAGCCAATTTTGGGGCAATTTGGAAGGGGCATTTTCATCATCTATCACAAGGTAAGTGATTCCTGCTCGTTGTGAGCTAAATACATGGATTATATATGGATTTTAACATGAAAATCGGTAGAAAATGTGGGATATTGGAAGAAAACCTAAAAATGATATTTTTGAGTTTTAACCACAAAATTTGACATGGAAGTATGAATAAATCATATATTTGAGTTCATAGTGCTATGGATAATATTTATCTTCAAAGGTTTTCAGAATTAGGGAGTATGGGCTCGGTTGTTCACTTGGTTTTCGTGTGGAGGTGGGAATTGTTTATAATTGCTAAATTACAAGTCTTTGAATATATTTTGATTGGTTTTCATATTCATTGACTAGTTTCATATCGTTGGGAATTGGTTTGAGGTGTTAGACATGCGTTGGAACCGGTTATCGGATTTCGGAGCAAGGTAAGTCTCTTGTCTAGCCTTGTAAAAGGGAACTTACCACGTAGGTGCTATATTTGTTACGTGCTAGTGTTATGGGAGCTACGCACATATGAGGTGACAAGTGTCCGTGTGCATGCTAGATTCTTGATTATGTTCAGGTAGACTTAGACTCACACCATGTTTTAATTGTACTACTTTAGTTATTCTTGCCTATTTAAATTCTTTAATTTATATTTTATCATGAGACTAGACTTGCATGGAGTATCTGTCACGACCCCAAACACCCTCCGAAGGATATCGTGATAGCACTTAGTCTCTAAGACTAGGTAAGCCGATTACTATAACGATTAAGCTAGTTTTTGCAATGATAATTTCAAATAGTGTTTAATATAAATACCGAAACAAGAGTGAAATGGGCCTACACGGAAATAATCACAACAACCTCCCAAGACTGGTAAAATAGAGTCACGAACTCTAGCTAAGTACATGGAAAGATCTCAAAGATCAAAATTCAATACTGTTCAAATGACAAGCTGACAGTACAATATAAGAAAAAGACTCCCAGGGATTGCGACGACCAAGCATCTCTACCTTAATTATGCCCAAGTCTGATATCTCCAATACCTAGCTCTGCACAAAAAAGTGCAGAAGTGTAGTATGAGTATACCACGGTCGGTTCTCAGTAAGTATCAAGACTAACCTCGGTAGAGTAGTGACGAGGTACTAGTTAAGACACTCACTAGAAAAAATAACATGTGCAGTATAGAAGTATAAAGCTAATAGTGAAAAGAGGGAATTGTTGATACTCAATTTTGCCCTCATATTTTTATAAACGTCATGTATACTTTCAAAATATAATTTCTTGCATTACTACCTAATTTACTGGATTAATATAAGAATTTTCTATATTTTTCTATAATTTTTAAAGCTTAAAATTGATTTTCTCGCATTTAACTATTTAAATATTTATTAAATGTCCCTTAAAATTATTTTGGGATGATTTAATCATCAAACTTTATTATTTATATCCACATGCATGTTTTATCACATTTTATTTCATTACATATAATTACATTTTTGCATTTTTTGAGCTATTTACACATTTTGGCAAAAATTGCCTATACTTTACAATTAATTGCATTTTGTCATTTTATTCAAGGTAAAAATAAGTTTTTATATTTTTATAACCTTCATCTATTATTTTAACATATTACTTTGCATAAATAACATTTTTATATTTATTTAGCTATTTTATTAAATTATCCTTTTTTAATTTATTGTATTTAAAATCCATCCCAATATAAGGCTAATTTCGGACACAAAGCTTAGCCCAATTCCCCCTAGCCCAAAACTAAACGAATCTTTAATAAACCCGGTCGGTAACCGCTTTAAATGACCCGCCCCGTTCATCTTTTAAATCTTAGTCGTTAATCTCTCAAGATCAATGACCCTCGCTCACCCAAGCCCTTTTAATTAACCAAACCCGAAAACCCTACCAAATCTCCCACCTAAAAGCTGCCCCAAATCCCCTCAACTCTCCTCTTTTCTCTTTTGAAGAACCCTAGCTGCCACTCCCTTAATTCCCTCTCCTAATCCCGTTGATAATGGGATTCCACCATTATTTGCTTACTATATCTAAGTTTCTCCGCTACTGGTCACATGTTTATGGTATTACTTAAGTATTTTCCCAATTTTGGCAAATACCATCTCTATATCGGACTAGAATCAACCTCAATCTTGGAGATTTGGACAATATTTCTGTGATGACCCGATATGTCATCTTATATTTTAGAACCTAATTCTGCGCTTTGAAGCCTTAAAAATCTCATTTTAGCTTTCCTCGATTTGCGTGCATAGTCCGGGTGTTTTTTCGTAGAAGCTTTTATGTTAAGAAAATATGAAAAGTTTGCCTTAAAATTCATTTGAGTTGACTTCGGTCAACGTTTTGAGTAAACTGACCCGGATTCATGTTTTGACGATCCCTGTGGGTTCGTATCGTTATTTAGGAGTTGGGCGTATGCCCGGAATCGAATTCGGAAGTACCTAGCTCGAGTTATCGCACTTTGTTAAAATTTGAATGTTAAAGGGTTATTAACTTTGAAATGTTTGACCCGGTATAGGTCCAATACTATATTTATGACTTGTCTGTCAAATTTGGCGAGAAACAGAATTGGTTTGACGTGATTTGGATGTCCGTTTGTGAAAACAGAAGTTTCAAAGTTTTCTTGAAAATTTCTTTTGATTTGATACTAAATTAATAGTTATAGGTGTTATTTTGGCAATTTGATCGCGTGAGCAAGTTTGTATGATGTTTTTAGACCTATGTACATAATTAGTTTAGAGCCCCGAGGGCTCGGGTGAGTTTCGGATAGGCTACGAAGTGGATTGGACTTAGAAAATATTTCTGGTGTGTCTCAGTTCTAGTGCAGGCCTCTGATCTCGCATTTGCGAGGTCAGGCCTCGCATTTGCGATATGTCAGCAAACATGTTAGTTTACTATTTGCGAACATAACCGTCGCATTTGCAAAGAGACCAAGTTGTGCAATTGCGACCAGGTCTTCGCTTTTGCGATGGGGACTGGGGGAGCTACTTAGCATTTGCGATCAGGCAGTTCGCATTTGCGAACAATTTATTGCATTTGCGATGGAAGCAGAGATGTAAAGATCTTAGCATTTGGGTTTGATTGGTCGCAAATGTGTCATCTGCAACTGATCAAAATGGGACTTAGACGGGATTTTGGTTCATTCTCTCAAATTTTCAAAACAAGAAACCCTATAGGAGTATTTTCAAAGAACCTTTCTTCCCCAAATCATTGTTAAGTGATTCTAAACTAGTTTCTTTCAATCTTTCACTACATTTCCTAAGATTTCAACCAAAGATCTTGTGTTTTCATGGTGGAAATTGGGGGTTTTGGGTAGAATTAGGGATTTTTGTAAAATGGAGATTTAGACCTCAAATTGAGGTCGGATTCCAAAACAAATTACATAACAGGGCTCATGAGTGAATGTGTGTTCATATTTTGTGATTTTTACCCGATTCCGAGGCGTGGGCCCGGGGAGGCTTTTTGGGGTAATTTTCTAATTTCTTGCTTTAGCTTTGATTTCACTAATTAGATTAGTTTCTTATAGTTGTATTTATGGTATGTAATTGATTATGGCTAGATTTTGGCCATTCGGAGTCGGATATTCGTGGAAAAGGCATTATTACCGATTGATTGAGCTTGGTTCGAGGTAAGTGGCTTGCCTAACTTTGTGTGGGGGAAATCCCTTAGGATTTGGTACTATTATGGACTGAGAAGAATTAACTTATTTCATAATGGATGTAACTATGGAAATGTCGTTGGAGGATGTCGATATAAGGTTACTTTCACGCCCCAAACCGACACTTAACCGAGAGAACCCGGCCGAGCAAGCCTGTTAGATTTCCTTCTACCCAAACTCATCCATAAATAAAGAGGAGATGTACTCCATTAATCAAATACTGAAAAGATTTTATTAACAACTTCCTTTTCGTTACCATTAGTAGCTTCATTCATAATTTCCAAAATATTATGAGTTTATAGAATTAATGAAAAACATGATTTCTAAATACCGACATTTCTAGTTCAATTCCCAACATCAACCACAACCCACAACCTGTCTACGGAGCCTCTAAGTACAATAGAAGAGTAATATGGAAATGCCGGAAACAAGGCCCCGGCTATACCTCAAAACATAGTACAGGAGAAACAAAAGATACATGACCCCGAAATGAAGTGGGGCTCACCAAATCAGCTAAAAAGAGTGTACAACTATCACTGATCAATACCACCTACTGTAGAACCGCCTGCATACATTAAAGATGCAGCGCCCCTGGCAAAAGGGACGTTAATACTGTCGAATAGAACTATTGTGTATACCTAAAAGTCCTCTTTCAAAATAGAATGCCCATATAAGAAAAGACAACACATAGAAACAACAAGTCACAATCAAAAATATCCAAATGTCTAGTTGAAACATAATAATTTTCAAAATACGAACTTTATATACAATTTTGGTTGGGAGATCATTAGTACAGATATACCATCGTCTTTGTTAGCTCGGAGTCTGATTACGCCGGATCGGCTACGCCATCTCCCCACGAACAATGTGGTTTGACAAGTGATGCGAAAGAAAATTGTTACCAAGAGTAGTACCACCATGTGCGCAACATGGCGTCCGATCTTCACTCGATCAGCTAGGCCGCCTTCTCACATATGCCGTGTGGGTTGACTTTTCCAATCCACAATTTTACCAGTTTCGTCCCAATTAAGGGGAATAGTATCATAATTTCTCCAATATTTCAATTTCATCCCAAATAAGGGGAATAATCACAATCTATCCTTACACCGGCACGTGTAGTTTCAGCTGTGGACCTTATGACCTACCCTTCCTCGGTTTTACTAATGATGCTCCCAAAAATATTTTATTTTTGATTTGCACACAGAGGTAAGATAATTACAATTTTACTCACCTCAACATCTTTCACATTGTATAAATTCTCATTAGTATTTTCGGTCATACACAACGATAATATTTCCTTGGCTCATTTGGCCATTCACAAGATTCTTTGTTTCTGGCACGATGGGCGTATTTTATATTCCACACTTTCACCTCTTTCAATTTCAAAGATCACAATCAAATATCAACATATAGAATATTCCGAAAATCACAACTTTAAGTTCATTAGAAATGAACAATTTAAGCACAATAAATTTCTTTCCGAGAAATGGAGTAAAATAATTGGCAATTGATGCGCAAGTTAAAATCATCAACAAGTAGCACACCATTTATTCTTGAAATACTTTTTCCCAAAAAGGGAAATACACAATTTTCACTCACGAATATGTAAGAACACAAAATACATTGAAAATACTCACAAAGCATAGTATTTGTTAAAACAGCCACATATGGCATGACTTGAGTACAAAAGCTTTTAGGAAATTCTATTTTTGAAGTTATTTTAAAATAGTTGAGACGAGGCTCATTTCATAATCTTTATCACATATTCTCATTTCATTGGCACTACTAGCCATAACTATAACTTAAATTCTTGGCACGTTGGCCACACTCTATATCCCCAATTCACTTATTTTACTTCCCACCATCTTTATAGATTATCAACAATAAAATATTTCTAATAAAGACTTTAGGTATACATATGAGAAATTAAGAGTCTTAAGAATATTGAGATTTTCTCACACAATTTGGCATCATAACCTTCATTTGGAACATGACTCAAAGACATAGCATTTTAATACACATACCATTCTTGAACACATTCCCAAAGGATAACATAATGTGATAGGAACATTCAGAACAAGTTTTGAATACACAATTCTCATTACTTTACTTATTTGGGACAATCGAATTTATTGAGAACAACTTGGAACATAGAATAAGGAACTTGAGACAACCATACTTGGAACTTACGGGAACATCATGGAATTCAATTCTAAGAGAGAAAGTTTAGCCAACATACCTCGCTTTGAGCTTTCCTTAAATTACTACAACGTTCCAGAAATTCTAGCAATCCCAATCTATTTTGAGACATAACAAAATTGAACCATAATTAGGACGATATTCATGGTCTCAACTCATTTGATCATTTTATCAAATACTAGGTGTGCAAATTTAACTACAAGGTTCTTCTACAAGATTTCCTTCACTCCACAACCCAATCTTTACTTATTTGAGCTCAACAATCTCCCCACAAACCTTATTAGTACAAGCATTTCTAAATAATACTCTTACACCCAAGAATCATACTCCCAATCACCTATCCCAAACTCAAAATTGAAGACTAAGGGTTTGAATCTTGCCTCTTAGATGACGATCTTATGATTGGCTTCCTTAATTCTTGAAGATTGGTGCAAGATTGGATGATTAGAATGTTAGGTTTCCTCCTTATCTATCTAAAATGCTCTCTCTAAAACCCTCAGAAAAACAACCCAAAATAAGCCCCAAAGGCTATTTATCAAAATGGGGTCGGGTTATGAAAATAGAAAAATTAACCCTCTGAACTCAGGTCTGCGGTCTCATAATGGACCGCAGAATGGGTATGCGGGTCGTATAATGCACCGCAAAATGGATGCCCAGAAATGGGCTTTACTGGACAGGTCTGCAACCAGTTTTATGGTCGCATAACCACTTATGCGATTGCATAATTGTTCTGCGGTCGCAAAATTGGCCGCAGAATCGCATTCCGCTAGCCTTTGGTAATTTGGTCATAACCTCTTGTAGAAGTGTCCAAATGAATAACGGTTTGAATCGTTATACACTAGACACATAGACCTTTCTTTTAATAGGTAATACACTATATAACTATTCATATCATGAGAGCTATACTCGTTTGAAGATATGTCTCGTGCAAACTCACTTGTAACTTTATCCCATCATAAACCATTATTAATGCACCTCATACATATATTATCATGAACAATTGATATCATTTATATAATAGTCCTTGTATGCACACAAAATAATTTAATTAGCGCACATCAACTTTCTTAATAGCGCTTAAGTACTTCAAAAAATTTCGGGGTGTTACAGTTACATAGGTGGGATATCTTCTGTGATGAGGTTAGGGGTTGCGTGATTTCTCATGAAGTTCCTATGAATAGTTCTACCTTTTATCCAATAGGATGCATGTACTATAATGTGGTTCTTGATTGTTTGAGGAAGATAGTGCGACTATCATAAGGTCGATTGTGCATTCGGGGATGATAACTTGGGATGTGTTATACTTAGTACAACATGAGCTTATGAGAATTTGGCTGAGTAATGTTGAGATATCATGGTAGCAAGAAGGTGAAGTCATTTTGAGTTCGTAGATTATGTGATTGTAGCTTAATGCCAAGTGAGGGAGCCCACTGTTAATGATTGGGTCACATGGTCACGTGTTTCTGTAGTTTTTGGATTTTGGTACATTGGTGGATTAGTTATGACTTAAGAGGAATATATCAGGGTAGCTCGAGCAAGGAATTTTATGGATGTGTGTTACATTTCGTATTAGGGTTGTAGGTTATGAGATAAATGGCTAGTCTGATAGTGTTTTGTTTTAGACTTCTAGTTGCTCCAGTTGTGTCCTTAGTACTTTATTAGCATTGTATGTTAGGTTGTAGGAGGCTAGTCTGGTAGTATTTTGTCTTAGGATGTTAGTGGCTCTTGTTGTGTCCATATTATTCCGTTGCGTCTGTAGTACTGTGCCATTGTTACCGCTTAGTGTTATTGCTTTGCTCTCTATTTTTTGAATATTATATTGATGGCGCTATCTTCTGGATTCATTTGATGTTGCTACTATACTGTCTCGTTCCATCTTCATGTACCGAGAGTCTATTAGAAACAACCTCTCTACTACTCTAGAGTAGGGTAAGGTTTGCGTACACACTACACTCCCCAGACCCTAGTTATGGGATTTCACTGGGTTGTTGTTGTTGTTCTGTTATATTTCATCTTATAGATCTATGGAGGTTGTAGGATGACTCAGATTTGATATTCATTTGTGGGTGTGATGTACAAGTTAAAGGATTTATTCGGTTGCTTCTTCGGAGTATTCATGTGCTATTGGAGCACCTGTCATCTAGCTTTCATGGTTTTATAAATTCGGGACTCACTTAGAGGGGGTGACTCTCAATAGTAGTTCTAGTGGGTTCAAGATTTAAGGCGTGGTGCCTAAGGATTTTCGGATTCGTCGTGCGGCTAAGGATTGAGTTTTGCAACGGAGTTTGAGAGAGACTTGGGGTTTTCTTAAATCATTGTTGGTTCTGCAATATGGTGTTAAAGAGATGGAAGAAACAATTTTGGATTCACATAAGGTCTCTTCGGAATGGGTGTATCAGTTAGAGGTACTATTGAGTGAATAAGAGGGTATAAAGGGGTTTATGGGTATTAAGTTGACATGGTCTTGTGATTTGGGGGTCACCCGAGATGAGTGTTGATTGAGATCCATTGTGTGATAGTAAAGAGAGGTGTTATTTTGACGGCAAGTCAAGAGGAAATCTGAAGAAGTTTGGTCAGTTTAATAGTGGCTAAGATCAGTATGGTAAGGGAAATGATCGGTTCCTTCGGTATCGTAAGGCTATGCAGGTGTTGTGGCAAGAACTTGTTGGCTTGGCAGTTTGCATGATTCGGTTAATTTAGAAGACTCATTTTTGATGGCTCGGGGATGTGCAAATGGGTCTTGAAGAGCTTATGCTAGATTCGACCACAACTTGAGATTTGTGTCTTCTATGGCTACGGGAAGTTGGATGCATGTGGTGATTTTTCTCCTGAAATGAGTTAAGTGAAAGGTTTCTAGCTGATGGAGTGCTTGTTCTACTGGTGATTCAGGATTTATGATGGAATTATCGTACTCTCTTATAATAGCACGATTGATGCAGTGAGCTGTGTAGAATTGGGATTGAAGGGTCAAAGGTGTGGTTCAGTTTGACAAGGATGTCATGAGTTCGAGGTAGTAGGGAATATTTCAGATGTTCGGAGTATGCCAGCTCTATTTTTAGTGTCACCTGAGAATGGTGTGTTTTGTGGAAGACTCATTGTGTATTGATTTGCAGATGCTCTACTAGCATTACAGAAATAGCATGGTTGGTAGCCTTTGACGTTCAGATTTCATTACTGGGTGCGGAAGGGTGTGGGAGTATCTCTTATGGGATAATGGTGTAGGTGACATGTCATTCATTTAAGTGGGAGAGATCTAGATCATGTATGGATATTCTGGTACTATCGCATGTTAGAGAGTTTATGTCTGAAAGGCAGACTCTTCCTTTGGTTGCGGACTGTGGATGTTTTTACAGGATTTGACGTTTGATTGCATGTGTCATGGATAGGGTCATTGTGGATCTTGAAATGATATTTACTTATTTTGAGATGGTCGAAAGCGGTTTAGAGGTCCATTGGTAGGCCTAATATGAATGTATATTCTACACTAGATCGGATATGTTTATTCGGCACATCATTTGTCTATGGATGAGTTTTCGGCCATGGTGGATTTTATTCTTATCATCATCTATTTCCTTCGTTACACTTTTATGATATGTGGGTTGTGAGGCGACTTGAGTATTCACATGTGCGTTGTGGTCTCATGTAGGCATGTGGTGTTACATGAGCGAGATGGCTCTCGAGATGCTGGTTTGTTTATTGTACCTTAGTCATGCTTGGACTCTTTTGTAGTGCATTATGCTACCCGTCTCCCCAGGGTTATGTTTATGCACATGGCGTGCTTATTGTTGATATACGTGTGTGATAAGCTTAAAACACACACTTCATTTATGCTCACTAATCAAATATAGTATAGTATAATATCGAATCCACGGGGATTGAATTAAACAGTATTCTCGTAGTTTCTAGCTTGATCGTTATCCAAGAGAATCAACAATTGAGGGTTATATGATTTCTAACTAAAATTAACTACGAATTTAAAGCTATTGACTAATGACAATCGCAACAAAGATAAGCAAGGAAGATATCAGTGGGAGGAAATAGGGGTTGATAGGATAGGTGCAAGATAATTGTTTGGGGTCTAACTCTAGATAATTCACTTCTAATGTTTAAGTGAGTCTCTTGAATTCACTCAATTATTAGTTCAAACGTTCGGCAAAAAATCCTTTATGGATTAGGTCTTCACCTCAAGAGATGAACCAATTTAAGCACTTGAAGATATGCAAGAATGCGTAGTGGATTGGACTTTAGGAAAACCTCTTTCGATTATTCTCCTAAATAGGTTTAATCAATGATTCAACTAGCCTCCTTTGATTACTGAGAAGAATTAATAAACTCAATCAACAATATAATGCAAAGATATCACAAGTTATACCTCTCTCGATTACATGAACTAGTGAGTATAGATGTAACAATTAAATCATCCAAAAATATTTCAATACATAAAATTAGAGTTATAATTCACAAACATTCATCAAAACTCCAAATCCATCAAACTTTAAAGAGAACTACTTCATAGATATGGAGCAATTCATCAAAAATAAAGTTAAAGTAATGGAAAACATAAATTAAATCCAAACTCCGGTCTTGAGTGAGGAAGGAATGATGAAATCCTTGTGCTCGTGTTCTTCCAACTCCTCCTTAGCCTCCTTAGGTCGAATATGTGTCAAAAGTCAATTAAATAATGTTTTTAATGTATTTATACCACGTAGGCTCGGGCCCAGACAAAATCACCTTCTCCTAGCCGAAATTGGGTTTTCACTCTGTAAAAATTGCACAGGCACGCCGCGTGGGACGACGCGCCATGTGGGGCATTAGTGGGGAAATCCAAAGAGCTAGTTCTGACAGACAACAGAAAATTGTACAGCCGCGGCGCACCACGCGTCGCGGTTGTGGACGTTTCTTAGAGTACGGATTGAATCTCGATTTTTGACCTCCAGACTTGGTCCCCGACCCCCGAACACGATCCCGGCTTAATACCTTAGGCTTTTACTCAGTCTTAAAAGCTCCAAATAGCTCGAATTCATTCCATAACATATACATAGCTCAGAATCACTCCTACAAAGCATAAAACAGACAATTAGTGCAAAACACTATCAATTAAAGCTCTAACATGAATACAATACAGTAAATTAAAGTGCACCAAGCGACTAAAATAAGTAATTATAGCCTACCATCAACACCCCACACTTAAACCATTGCTCGTCCTCGGGCAATCAAACTACAATTTTTATAAACCCGACTTCATTCAACAACTCTCATAATTCATCACACCAAGAATATTTAAAACAGATTAAGTGCAATACCGTAATATCATCGCCTCAAGATTTGACTCAAAAGTATCGCGCATTATTTATACCCTGCTCACTTACTCTAACATAGAGGTCAACGACATTACCTTTCCTTCATGAATCATGTGCGCTCACACAACAATAGAGAGTAGTTCCACACACAATAGAATTTAAGACACGAATTAAGAACTCAAGATAGAAAGAATTCACTCACTCTGAGAAATAACATTCATATTCCACAAAAGAAGTACCATAGGCTTGCTCGTAGTGTTCTACTCAACTAATTGAGCTCATTCAGTCAATGATCAAGTAGGACTTCATTTGGTTGTAATGTAGGCTGCGGGACGGGTAAGATACATTTGGATATAAGAGTGACTACACCTCCCTAAGCACTTTAATACATACATTTCATTGTTCAAAACCCCTCACTTATGTCAAACCATACCTCCACCTTCACATCAATATACATTGACTCCCTACTTCTTTAAGCACAATTACATCTAGAGTCATCACTATCAAAGAATATTTTGCACAACAATACAACATTTTTTATTTTCTTTTTCAATTCAAGTGGCTCTTACTTTTTCAAAACAATGCACCTTTATCCTTAGTTCAATAGTTCCACTCAAAGCCAAACCAACCACCCCACACTTCAACCTTTACAAAGTTCACACAAATTCAAGTGCTCACGAGAGGTAATTCGTTCAAATAGATGGTCAATTCGAACAAATGGGTAACGCTTGTAATGTGGTTGCCAAAGAAATAAGATTACAGGCTCAAAGGGGTTAACTATGATACATAACAATTAGGTGGGTAAGAGCATATACCGGCTCAACAAAAAATGCCTAAATCACTACCAAGACTGAATAAAACTACTATTTTTCTTTGCAAACACATGGGGTAAGTTCTAGACGTCAAATGAAATGCATAGAATAACACAACACCTCACACATACATGGCACATAACTCACTCAGGATTGGACTATCAAGACTCTAGTCAAAGCAGTTAAGCAAAGTTAAGATCATACAATCTAGGGCACTTATACAAGAGTCAAAAACGGAGCCTAAGCGTCACAACTAAAGCACTCACTATTCTCAAGGCATAATAGAGTCAAGAGATATTGCCTTCAATTCAAATCACAGCACAAGGTTTCCTACTCCTAACAAAAATAAAAACTAACTACACCCGATTCAAACAAAACCCTTGAAAAAGAACTGCGGCACAAAGAAAAATCAAGGGGTAATTATTACACTTCCTAACAAAAAAAAATCTTTTTTTCTTTTTTCTTTCGACTTTAGTCCCTCAAGAAACCTGTCGATGATATCCATCATCGGGAAATATCGAACCTTTTTTCAATTTTTATGGTTTTTTTAATTTTTCAACTACTACAACTAACAAAACTAACACATATACATATAACATACAATTTATCCCCCACCCCACACTTTCATTTATGCCATGTCCCCATGACACACAATTAAAAAGCATAAGGTAAAGGAAACTTCCCTGACCATCTAGTCAGGGGTTTGAGTCAAAGTCGGGCTCCATTCCTCGCCTTCGAACTAATGCGCACATCCATGCAGACAGCTTCTTCTCACCCTTGGGGTACACCCCACACTTATATTTCTTACTCAATGCAGCCTTCTCTTTCAAACCCTTCACTTTCCACTCAACACTTACAGTTGGTTTTTGTTTTTGCACCCCCTTTTCTACATCCATCTTGAATATCATAGGTTCCTCACCCACTCTAAGCACGAGTTTTCTCTCCTGTATATCTAATATAGCTCTACCCGTCTCTAAGAATGGTCTTCCTAGGATGATGGGGACCTCCTTTTTCTCCTCCATATTCACCACTATAAAGTTTACATGAAATACGAACTTATCCACCCGAACTAACACATCTTCCACTATCCCCTCGGGTATTAAAGTCATTTGGTCTGCCAGCTGCAACGATATTGGTGCAGACCTTATCTTTCCAATCCCCATCTCAGATTTCCTGTAAATAGATAGAGGTATTAAATTAACTGAGGCACCAGAATCACATAAATACTTATCAAAATTTATAGTTCCTAATGAGCAAAGTATAGTAAAACTCCTTAGATCTCCACACTTTTATAGGAGTTTATTTTGTAATATTGTACTGCAATGCTCTGTGAGCTTCACCACCGAGGTCTCCTCTATTTTCCTCTTCTTTGTTAGGATTTCCTTCAACAATTTGGCATAAGCAGGCATTTGTGAGAGCACTTATGTGCATGAAAAATTCACATGAACCTGTTTCAGCACATCCAGAAATCTCTCAAACTGCTTGTCCAGCTTTTCTCTATATAGCTTTTAAGGGAAAGGTAAATCAGGCATATGCTGGCTCTCCTCAGGTTCTTCCCTTCTTGATTTTTCTTCCTTCTTCTTTTTCTCAGTTTTCATCTGGGCCTTCTTCTTGTTGTCATCGTCACTTTTCAGCTGCTCCCCCCCTTTCTTTTGCAAATATCGCATCTTTTTGGACCGGGGTGGGCTCTTTCAACACTTGCCCACTTCTCAGAGTAACAACATTCAATGTTTCTTTGGGATTTCTCTCAGTATCAACGGGGAGAGTTCCTGGAACCCTCTCAGATAATATTGTTGCAATCTGTCCCAATTGTCTCTCCATGTTTCGAAAACCAATGCCCAATTCTTTGATAACTGCTCCATGGGCGTATAGCCTCTCATTTGTCTTGATAATAAAGAGATTCATTAGGTCCTATAGACCAGGCCGAATGGGCTGTTGATGCTGAAATTGCTGCCTCTACTGATTTTGTTATGTTGGAGCTCTTTGTCCCTGGGGTCTAGAGTTATTTTGTTGCCATGCATTTTCGGTACCTCCAGGTGAACTTCATGAAAAACCGGGGTGCCTCTGACCCATTGCATTAAAATTGTAATTCCCCACAGCATTCACTTCCTCAGTTGAGGCTTGACACTCATGAGTAGGGTGTCCTCTTCCACATATATGACAAGCTGCGAGAGGCTCACTTTTGCCTACACAGATGTTTTAGCATCAACTTGATGAACACCAAATGCTCTCCTTCTTTCAGCACTCTCAGAGGGCCACTGATTTGCATCTTCAGAAAACTCATATGTCACGTCCCAAACTTGGGGAGCGCGATCGGCGCTCAACCGAGTAAACCCGACTGAGCAAGCCTGTTAGATTTCATTCTACCCAAACTCATTCATGAAATAGGAGGAGATGTACTCCATTAATCAAACACTGAGAAGATTTCATTAACAACTTCCATTTCATTTCCATTAGCAGCTTTATTCATAATTTCCAAAATATTACGAGTTTATCGAATTAATCAAAAACATGTTTGCCAAATAACAACATTTCTAGTTCAATTCCCAACATCATACACCGCCCACAACTTGTATACGAAGCCTCTAAGTATGACAGAAGAATAGTATGGAAGTGCCGGCAACAAGGCCCCGGCTATACCTCAAGTCATAAAGTGTAACATTTAGTGACATCGGACTCGAAAAAGAGTAGGGCTCACCAAAACCTGCTGAATAGGGAGTAACTGCTAACGAGGACCAAAGCTACCCGCTGCTGAATCACCTGCATCCATTGAACATGTAGCGCCCCCGACAAAAGAGGCGTTAGTACATATGGAATAGAACTAGTATGTAAAGCTAACTGTCTACTTTCAAAATAGAAAACCAATATAAGAAAGGAAAAATCATAGAAACAGTAAGTCACAATCAATGATGTCCAAATACAAGTTAAAACATAATAATTTCCAAAATACGAACTTCATATGCAATTTTGGTTGGGAGATCATTAGCACCGATATATCACTGTTCACAATATCACCTTTTACACTACATATATTCACAATACCAACATTCACAATAGCAATACCACCGTACTTTTAGCACAGAATCTGATCACGACCCGATCAGCTAGGCCGTCTCATTAGAGACATCAACCACAATCACCATCAATATCAATACCATCGTAATTTTATCACGGAGTCCGATCATGACCCGGTCGGCTAGGCTTTCTTATTTGAAGACATCAACCAAAATCTCAATTTCAATTACAATGTCCAGCACAATCACCACCATGTGTGCGGCATGGTGTCCGATCACGACCCGATCGGCTAGGTTGTCTTATTCGATACATCAACCCTTTTATATCAATCAGTCTCATCCCAATTAAGAGGAATAAATTTATCACATCAATCTCATCTCAAATAAGGGGAATAATTCACAAAACAATAACATAGGTGCAAATGTATTTACCTCATCATCTTTCACATTGTATAAATCTCCACTAGTATTTTTAACCAATAACAACAACAATATTTCCTTGGCTCTTTTGGCCATTCACAATATTCTTTATTCAAGGCACGGTGGCCATATTTGATATTCCACACTTTCATTTCTTCCCTTTCATATATCATCATCATAAATATCAATATACATATATTATTCTGGAAATTACAACTTTAAGTCCATTAGAAACGAACAATTTAAGCACAATAGATTTCTTTCCGATAAATAGAGTAAAATAATTGGCAATTGATGCGCAAGTTAAAATCATCAACAAGTAACACACTATTTATTCTTGAAATACTTTTTCCCAAAAAGGGCAATACACAATTTCCACTTACGAATATGTAAGAATGCAAAACACATTGAAAATACTCCCAAAGTATAACATTTGTTAAAACAGCCACATATAGGCATGCCTTTAGTTCATAAGCTTTTAGGCAATTCTATTTTCGGAGTCAATTCGAAATAGTTGACTCAAGGCTCACTTCATAACCTTTCCCATGTCATTTCGAAATAGTTGACTCAAGTCTCACTTCATAACCTTTCCCACGTCATTTCATTTCATTGGCACCATTGGCCACAAGTATAACTTTCACTCTTGGCACGTTGGACAAACTTTATATCCCTAATTCACTTATTTCACTTTCAACCATCTTTATAGATTATCAATAATAAGATATTTCCAATCAGGACTTTAGGTACACATATGAGCAATTAAGAGTCTTAAGCATATTAGGATTTTCTCACACAATTTGGCATCATAACCTTCATTTGAATTTGACTTGAAGTCGAACATTTTTAATGCACAACCCATATTTTTAACACATCATCAATTGATAACTTAACATAAATAAAGCATTTGGGATACTTATTGAAAATATATCTTTCAACCCAATCTTACTCGGAATAGCCAATTTTATAATGAATCACTCGGGACTTACATAAATTACATTAATATCGTGGGATTCAATTCTAAGAGAAGAGGTTAGCCAGCATACTTCAATTGAGCTTTATTAAACTCTAAAATATCCCGGAATTCTTAGGAACTTCAATCCATTGTAGAAATATAACAAATTGAACCAAAATTAGTAAGATGATCCATTTCTAGCTCATTTGATGGTGCTAGGTGTGCATTAAGGTTTCAGGGTCCTTTTTATGGAAGATTCTATCATCCCACAACCCATTCCTTACCATGATTAGTTTAACAATCTTCCTACAACCCTTGATAATACATGCATGCAAGATGGACAACTCCCATGCCCAAATATTATCTCACTAATTACCCAATTTTAGACAAAATTCGAAATTGAGGGTTAGGGTATAGAATCTTACCTTTAGGATGAAGACCTTGTGGGTTTTCCTTGTTAATCTTCCAAGATTTGAGCAAGACTTGATGAATAATTAGCCTAGGATTTCCCATCTCTCTAAAACACTCTCCCTTCTTTCTAAACATCAGATTTTAGCTCAAAAATGGCCCAAAGTGTGTATTTAACGAAGTAGGGTCAGGTTTTAAAACCCCAAAAATGAAGCTCCGGAACAAGGTCTGCGATCGCATAATCGATACCGCATAATTGGTGTCCAAAACTAGCAAAAATCTGCTCGGGTCTGCGGTCCCTATGCAGCCTGCAGACCTGTTCTGTAGTCGCATAATGAACTGTAGAACAGTTCTGCGGTCGCATAGTCGACCGCAGAATGGAATCCAAACTGTCCCTCTCCTGCCTCACTTCTACGGCCATTATGCGGTCCACATAGTGATTTTGCGGTCGCATAATGGACCGTAGAAGCGTATTGCTCTGCCAAAAATTCTCCTTTATCCCTCAGTGCATTGCTCTACCCAAAAGGTCCGAGCCGTGGCGAGCTACAATCCTCAAACACGTAAGCCCAATTAGGCACCACGAAACATTATTTTCTTTTGCAAAATTTTACGGAACTTTACACTAAAATATTTTGAAATTTTCCGGGGTGTTACATCATCAAGAATTGTAACTATCTACTCCGGAGTCTCCTACATCAACGGGCCTCCAGCTGCATTGCTCAATATTCTATACGAGGCCGGTGTCAATCCATCCCAAAAGTCCTGGAGTTGCATCCAGAGTTCAATTCCGCTATGTTGAAACTTTCGAACAATCTCCTTAAACCCCTGCCATGCTTCAAAAATGCTTTCAGTATCTTTCTGGCAGAAGTTATGGATTTCTATTCTAAACTTGCCCGTCTTAGCTGAGGAGAAATATTTATCATATACTTTTCTGTTCATCTCCTCCCATGTTCTAATCGAACCTGTGGGCAAGCTTGGAAGCCACTGTTTTGCATCATCTTTAAGGGAAAAAGGGAATGCCCTTAAATAAACTGCATCTTGTGATATACCATTGTATTGAAAGGTGTTCATAATCTCCTCTAAGACAATTAGATGTGTATTTGGATCTTCGTTTGGCTTCCCTCTGAAGACACATCAATTCTGAAGAGTTTGAAGCAACCCTTGCTTCAATTCAAAGTTGTTACCTGCAATTGGGGGTAGTCTAACACTTAATAAACCTTGATTGTAGACCGGTCTAGCATAATATCCAAGTGGTCTCCCAGGCATAGGAGCTATATTTCCTAACTGGTCTACACCCAAGAGTTGCCTTTGAGCAATTCTCAGACCCCTCTCTTCTTTATAGATAATATATGCATCTCTAATAGGTGCTTCCTCGGCATCCCGTGCAGCCTTTTCTCATTGTTGGGATGTCTCTCTTGCAGCCAAATCCACATTGTCATCACCGTTTCCAGCCATAGTTTTTTTGGTTGAGGATTGCCCAACCTTTTCTAACGTCTCGGTGAGATTTCTTTCCTTCCTCAGCTATCGTAGTTGTTTTTCTATCTATGGCTTGTATGGTAGCACTTTCGCCATAGAAGCTCTAGTCATGGACCAACCTCAATATGTAACCTGCACACAGTCAAAGAACACCAAACGTAAAAAGCAAAAAATAAAATAAAATAAAAAGAAAAACTCTTGAATTAGCATTACAAACTATTTCCAACACTATTGTTTGCCAATCCACAGCAACGGCGCCAAAATTTGATGAGCTCGAAACACACACTTAATTTATGCTCACTAATCAAATATAGTATAGTATAATATCGTATCCACAGGGATTCGATTAAACAGTAATCTCATAGTTTCTAGCTTGATCGCTATCCAAGAGAATCAACAATTGAGGGTTATATGATTTCTTACTAAAATTAACTAAGAATATAAAGCTATTTACTAATGACAATCGCAACAAAGATAAGCAAAGAAGTTATCAGTGGGAGGAAATACGGGTTGATAAGATAGGTGCAAGATAGTTGTTTGTGATCTAACTCTAGATAATTTACTTCTAATGTTTAAGTGACTGACTCTAATTTACTCAATTATCAGTTTAAACGTTCGGCAAAAACCCCTCTCTCGATTAAGTCTTAACCTCACGAGATGAACCAGTTTAAGCATGTGAAGATATGCAAGAATGCATAGTGGATTGGTCTTTAGGAAAACCTCTTTCGATTATTCTCCTAACTAGGTTTAATCAATGATTCAACTAGCCTCTTTCGAATACTAAGAAGAATTAATGAAATCAACCAACAATATAATGCAAAGATATCACAAGTTATGCCTCTCTCGATTATATGAACTTGTGAGTATAGATGCAACAACTAAATCATCCAAAAATGTTTCAATACATAAAACTAGAGTTTTTATTCACAAACAATCATAAAAACACCAAATCCATCAAACCCTAAAAAGAACTACTCCATATATATGGAGCAATTCATCACAAATATGGTTAAAATAATGGAATACATAAATTAAATCCAAACTCGGGTCTTGAGTGAGGAAGGAATGATGAAATCCTTGTGCTCATGTTCTTTTAACTCCTACTTAGCCTCCTTAGGTTGAATGTCTCAAAAGTCAAGAAAATTAAGTTTTCCATATATTTATACGAAGTAGGGTCGAGCGTAGATGAAATCGTCTTCTCCTAGACGAAATTGGATTTTCACTCTGTAAAAATTGCATAGGCGGGCCGTATGGGGTGATGCGCCATGCAGGGCATTAATGTGGAAATCCAGAGAGCTAGTTCTGACAGGCAGTAGGAAATTGTACAGCTACGACGCTCCACGTGCCGCCCCACGTGCTGTGGTTGTGGACTTTTCTCAGAGTACGGATTGAATCTCGATTTTTGACGTCCAGACTTGGTCCTTGACCCCTGGACACAATCTCGGATTAATCGCTTCGGTTTTTACTCAGACTTCAAAGCTCCAAATAACTAGAATTCATTCCATAACATCAACATAACTCGAAATCACTCCATCAAAGCATAAATCACACAATTAGTGCAAAACACTATCAATTAAAGCTCCGACAAGAATAAAGTGCAGTAAATTAGAGTGCAATAACCAACTAAAATACGTAATCATAGCCTACCATCAGTGTGTCTAGTGAGTACGAGCATTTTGTCTCCATGGGTTTTCCCATGCGGATTATGATATGTAGATTGGATGGCATGCCTCCAGGGAAGTGTAATTTTTAGGGCATCATCCTTTGTTCTTCGCGATCACGAGGGACTTTCCGCGATCGCAAAGAGGAACTACTGGGCAGACTATTTAATTTCAAAGATGAGAGTTATTATTTCATATTTGGACATGGGGAGCTCGGTTAGGGGCGATTGTTTAGAGGGATTTCACTAAAAATCAAGATGTAAGCTATTTTTTATCATTTTTGTCCAATTATATTGAATTATTTATACATCTAGATTATGTGTTTTAAAGGTAAAATTTGGGGAATTTTGGACTAGGGATTAGAGAGTAAGATTTGGGGGTTTGAGGCTCAATTTGTAGTCGGAATTGGATGATTTTAGTATGGTCAGACTCGTTATTGAATGGGTGTTCGGATTTTGTGAATTTTATCGAGCTCCGAAGCATGGGCCTGAGGTTGACTTTTTGGGTTGACCTTTTGAATTTGGTTAAAGAATTTAGATTATCGTGTTGGATCGATTTCTATAGCTTGTATTGATTGTATTAAATTATTTGTAACTAGATTTGAGTCATTTGGTGGCCTATTCACGAGGCAAGGGTTTGTTGGAGAATTGAGTTGTGCGCTTTGAGGTAAGTAACACTTCTAAACTTGGTACTGAGGGTATGAATTCCTGAAATACATGTTATGTTGTTGGTGTTGAGGTGACGCACATCCTAGAGGACGGGCGTGTGGGCGTGCACCGCGGTAATTATGACTCAGTTGATTATGTGGTACTGTGTAGTTACCTAATCTTGTTTTTATCAATAAAATTCCTACGCGTTAGAGTAATTGAGCTATGATCCATGGTAGAAATCATGTTTAGGCTATATGCTTATTAGGTTGGGACCCACTGAGGTCATTTCTGTTGTTGAGTTATTTTCTTAAATTGCAATTATGTACTCAGTCATATTCATTCAATTGCACATCATATCTCAGTCTTTGTTATCTTTTACTCATGTATCATTGTTTGGGCTGAGTGGTATGAGATATGTGAGCCCATGAGACTGGAAAGATTGATGACTGAGTTGGGGCCTGAGAGCCGTGTTGTGAGTGATATTGAGGATCGGGTTGCATGCCGCAGCATGCCATATTGGCTTTATATAAAATATTATTATTATGGATCGGGATGCACGCCGCAACATGCCTTATAGGATTTATCTATTATTATGGGATAGGGCTGCACACTACAGCAGGCCATATTGGCTTTATATTAGCGCTTGGGCAGGATCCGCCCCTCCGGAGTCTGACAAACAAGCAATGAGTGCAGGTACCGCACAATGTTGAGTGATTATGTGTGATGAGTGGGAATTGAGATAGTGAGATTGAGTACTATAAGAGTGTGAGTACCTGGGAGTATCACTGTGATGCATTGCATTTGACATGCATATTTGACATGTAATCATAGAGATATAACATTCCTCACGCTAGTTGTACTTGCATGTTTTATCAGTATTGAACTTAAATTGTTAAACTCAAAAGCATGTTTATATTTATGTACTGTGTACGAACTGATTATGAATTTCTCTGAGTTATTACTATCATTTCCATGTTATATCTGCAATGTCACTTACTAGATTCGGACTGTAGCTTTCTGAGCTCGACACTATTTTCATCCCAAGGTTTGTCATGTTATTTATTAAGTACATTGGGTCGTTTGTACTCATACTACACTCTGCACTTCGTGTGCAGATCCAGGTACATCTGGACACGATTACTAGATTTGGTACAGTATCTGTGTTACACCCTATGTTTGCGTACGTGAAAGTACGTCATAAGTAAATTGATGGAAGCTCGGAAAATGAGATGTTACATCCCGTATTTTCGTACGTTAAAGTTTCGTCGTAAGTTAATCGACGTAAGTTCGGGGATGAGGTTATTTTGAGATTATAAGCATTATGCTATTTCAAACAAGTGATGAGTAAATTCGTGAAGGAGCGAGGGTAAGCAAATCGAAGAAAATGCGTTTCGTCGATGTTTGGCAATTTGGGATAAAATACGGTCCAAGCTATAATACCCTGTATTTATGGACTAGTACCTTATAAGGTACCACATGACCATGATAGTAAGGTGTATAAAGTGTGTTAAAAGTGAGTAGTATTTTAAGTAATTTGAGATAATTCTTAATTATGTGAATAATTGGTTAATTGTTGGATTAGTGGGGAATTACCAAGTTAATTAAGAAAATTGGTAATTAATTAAGACATTTTGGATAAAATTCTTGAAGCCCAACGTGGCAGCCCACTATACCTATATAATGACTCTTGAATTTTGTGGTAAGGTGGCCTAATTAGAGGCATTTAGGCAAGGATGAGTCATTCAAGTGGGGCCCACTCAATAAGATAAAAATTCAATCTTCCTAATTCATTAAAGGGAGATGGATTAAGATATTCGACAAAAAGTTTATATGAAATCTTCAGTAAGGTCACGGGTGGAGCTCCTAACTTTGATAGATATTCTAATCTCATTTAAAGTATGATGCTAAGCTTAATGAGATATTTGTTTGGTGATGTTAAGCTTACGGATGGAGTTCAAGCAATTTCCTTGAAACTTCATTATACGATGAAGTGTGAGATTGGCGATTCTAAGGGATTACAGTGCAATCTTTCTCAAGAATATCATACGGATTTTTCTCTACTTCGATCCGTCGTTATGTGATTTGTTGCAATTGACGTGTGTTATAGGGATTGTCAAGAGAATAGGCTCAAGTATGTTAAGACTAATCCCTTCCTTCATTTTGGCATGATCTCGTAATTACATGTATTTGATAACGAGTCATAAAGAGAAGTTCATATTCCCGAATTTATATTCAATATCCTAGACTCATAAGTTACAGTATTCTCCCTTATCGAAACTTTATATTCAATTGAGTATTGTCTTCTTCTAGCAAGAGAGCACAGGGTCTATATATATACAGTATTACAGTATTTTCACCACAATCGAGCTATAATCGATGGGCATGCCCCTATTAGACAACCTTTTATCAGATGGTAAGTTATATACCGAGGCTACTGTGGCTAAGCGCCTATGAGCCTAGTATGGCCAGGCGCCTATGAGCAAGCCTACTACGGTAGAGCAGTTATACATACCGAGCCTTATAAGGCCGGACAACTATTTTACTTACTATATTGATAGAGTTGAGTCAATATCAGCAGGTAAGCATATCTTCATATTATCTTTGACTCCCAGTTACCAATGATAGTATGATAAGAAAGATATGTTACGTTGGTACTCGGTTGAGTAAGACGCCGGGTGCCCGTCGCGGCCCTTCAGTTTGGGTCGTGACAAAAGTGGTATCAGAGCAGTTCTGTCCTAGGGAGACTACAAGCCGTGTCCACTAGAGTATTATTTATGGATGTGTTGTGCACCACACTTATAAGCAAGAGGTTACATGGCATTTAAGACTGTCACTTTTCCTTCTTACTCTAGATCATGTGGTAGAGCTCAGTTGGTAAGAGATTGCATGTGGCTGTGGAAGAGTTGAGTCAGAGAAACTAGATTTTTCATGATGCTTATGATGAGTAAATATAAGGTATTCAGTAGATCATGTGTGTACTAAGACATGTAAGCCTCTCGATAAGGAGCCTTAAGGCAAGAATATCTATCCACCCCTATGGTGAAAGGCAATGAGAGATTCAGAAGGTAGGTACAAGCTTCAACAAGTAAAAAGAGAAAGATGAGAAGGGTACGAGGTACCTAGTTAATGAAGATCATCGGTATTTTCAACTCATGCAGAAAAATATAAGCATTGTGAGTTACCTTCAACGGTAACAGAGATATGTATAATTGGCCACACCCATCTCAATTATGCCATATAGGAGCTAACATGTATGGTTTAAGAGAAGAACGGGATATCAGGACCCGGCTAGGGTTAGAGTAATCCAAGATGATGGATGGATTGTTTGCGTTAGTTGACATTTCTGAAGGATATTGCAAATGTGCTAATAGATCTCCTTGTGAGATACCCAGATGGTGCACTATAGAATAGTAAAACTAGATATGAGTACTACAGAGATAGGCACTGGAAGCCTGGAAGGGATAAATATTTCCTTAGTGTGGCTTCAGTCCCTAGTAGAGGGAGAATGTTGGGCAGCCCGAAGAGCCAGTGGATGGAGCAAAGGGAGCTAAAAGTATAAGAATGTCTTGTTGGAGTTTTCAGAATAAAGTGATAGACATAAATGTTAGCATGGAAATAAGAAGAGAGTTAATAAAGCATTATGAGTAAGATGTGATACATGGATGACAATGGTAGATCCAAAAATATGACAATGTTACAGAGTCTATAGTCAAGTGAAGGAAAGGACGAGAGGTGACAGGCCTTGAGACAACAAAAGAGTATAAGACATAAAGTCATATCCTCATTTCGAGAAATAAGTTCATGGCTCCAATGCGACTACCAGGAGGAAAAGTTAGACCCCAGAATAATAGAAATCGGTATGGGCTGGTGAACAAGATAAACTAAACATGAATTAGGGACTGCATGATTTGATAATGGTCGACATCATGGGAATTTCATATTTCATTACGGCAATAATAGAATGGACGACAGAAGAAAACATTTAAAGGTCATTCAGGAAGACGCTTCCTTAAAGCAAGAAATGTGAACAAAGTTAAGCTTAAGGGACTATATGTGCCAGTTATACTAAGTGTCACCTTCGTGAGTAAGGAAATTTGTTATCCTTAGTACAGAAAGATTACCGCGAGGCAAGTAAGGGTCATCGATGATGTGAAAAGATACCAAAGATGAAGAGCTAAAACATCTATAGGTAGGTCGTCGTAGCACTAAATCTTAGTACTCCCCTAAATGGGGGAATATGGGGTGATGTGGCATTTAAGTCAGAATTAAGTGGTTCTAGTAACTATTGAATGGTAAAGTAAGAATGCGATAAAAATGAGAAAGGGATGAGATTGCACTTACTCAAATCCTACTGATATGCTATGATTCCAGAACATTATACAAACACGGCGTCAAGGAGAGAAAGTAAGGGTTCCTGCCCGGGATGTTATTGATAGATAAGGACCAGTGTGAGACGTAATTTAGGACAAAGGAAATAACCCAAGAAAGATTATGCGGAATATTGATATGAGGATGGGCCAAAGAATAGTTAGCAGTTGATTCAAGAAGAGCCTAGTTATGGCTAGATAAGAGGATACAGACAAATCAACAGATTGTGCAAGATAAACATAGTGAACCCGAACATAGGAAATTCAGTCTCGCAGATATGGCATCGTGATCCTTGAGAAATATTCAGATAGGAGTTGGGGTAGTTAAAGGTGCCGTATGAATGTTACGGAAATAAAAGAGAGTCTCACTGGGAAGACAGTCAAAACTTCAGTTCAGAAGCAACTATACAAGCACATGAGCATGGAGGTAAGTAACTAAGGATAATTATAGGTGAGTAAGAACATCGAAAACTTCTTCGGGTATACAATATAACAAGCTCGCAACTTTACAAGAGTCATAGGGTCCTCCCTAAGTACTACAATGAAAGACTAGCTGAGGAAATAAGAAAGAAGGCTTCAACCTAAACATTGCAACTTGAAGGAGAAATGGTCATGTAAAAATAGTCTCCCTACAAAATTGTATGCACTCTAAAAGAAAGTGGAACCTATCGTGGCTAATGAATGGGGAGTAAAAATTATAAGTAATATTCTAGACCATATGAGTTCTACGAAAATTCCGGCATGCGTGGGAACTAAGATAAGCTAAGTATGCACATAACACGGGGGCAGAAAGACGAGGAAAAGTAATTACCTACGTGTAAGGAAAGCTGAGATGGAACAAGAGGAACTATTTGATCAATGATCCAGAGTTAGTTACGTTATGAACGCACTTAAGAGTTCAGAATATTATCCATGCAGCATATATATTGACAATTATACAGCCGTAGAAGACTCCAGTATAAGTTAAAAGAAAAAATTGAGTCCAGGTCATAGACAAAGGATTGAATTGTTAGAAGATTATATCATGGATATTCCATAGCATCCATGAAAGGCTAAAGAAATATCTAAATGCCATGAGCTAAAGATCGGAATATAGCATAAGCCTACATAAAGGCTGATCAGAAGGAAGAGGAAACTAAAGAATTACATCAACCAAGTAAATCAGGAGTCTGATTATTGGACCCAGAAAATTATAGAAATTATGATTGAGAACATTGCAGGATCACCCTTAATATCAGAGGTACAAAAGAGATAGTATAACAAACATATTATATAACGGCTCTACGAGAAATCCAGCTAGAACAGTACCAACCTCATAAGAAGTCAGTATGAAGCTCCCACCTGATTGTGTATGCACCAGAAGTGCAAGTATTACAATAGAGCTTCAAGTTGTGGGTGTAAATCATATCTATGCAGAAGGGAAGTTATAAAAGAGATAGAAGACGTGATGCAATATTTTAAAGCAAGTAAGGTAAAGTGAACAACGTACGAGATACCCAAGTGCAAAAGGTTGTGAATAGTCCTTACTTCAGATAGAAGGCTAGAAGCGTTATGATTCAGTATCCAGGAAAGATAGCGGTGGCATGCCTTCCTGCCTATGGTTTCTAGGTATCGAGAAGCCTAATTAATAGAGTAAAGAAGAGTTAGAGACGATGTGATGTCTCGCTTGATGATCCAGAATAACACAAGGAAATCTATGGTGCAAGCAAGTTAAAGGGAGGTTGCGAGTAGTATAAATAGACATGTATAGGTCGCAAGCTAAAGTATGGTAAAGTGACAAGGTTTAGGAAGACAGAAGTAAGGACAAGAAAGGGTGAGTAAGAAGGTGACAAGAAATGGATAAGTCATCGAAATTAAGCTCGGGAAAACAAAAGAGTTGATGGTTTCTCTAAGTTATAGAAAGCTCAGTATAGCCTAAAAGAACTCAAAGGAGTCTAAGACTAATAGCATTTAGAAGAGATGGAATGCTGCCCTGGTAATAATAGAATGAGGATGTAGTTGTGATAAATAGGGGATGATGTTTGGGCCTTCGATTGAGTAATGATTTGGGAAAAAAAAGGATTTCATGAATTGTACAAGATTGAAACACCCACGTAAGGTGATCACATTGGGATGCTATAAAAAATGGTTATGGAAATTACTCCAGATGTTCCTCGATGCAACATGGGCCATAGTGATTACGTAAGAAGTTTCAAGTTATCAGTGGTAAATTGTAGATCAATATTGAGGTGAATCAACAATGAATGAACAAAGTGACAAAGTATAAGATTAGATTAGGTCGTCAGTCTTAAGATGAACAGTAATGAGGAAGCATTAAAGGAATTAGATTTATACATATAGGATAAGCAACGAGAATAAGCTGAAGTTTGGTGGCAGGCCTTAGTAAGTACAGTATGACATACCTAGATGCGGTAAAGTCATACGGATAGATAACTGGGTCCATGAAGTAAGGTATATCAATATTCGTAAGTTCAACAAAGTACCGAGTGAAGAACTTCAGTATACCTATAGATGCCCAGAGAGACATCTTGTCAAGCTCTGTATATGTTTACAAGGTAAGGCCTAGAGATTTACTAAAAACTGGAGGGAAGAGTCGCATATGCGCACATACAAGGAAAATGTGGTACAGGCTGGATGATAGAAGGTAGCAACAGTTACGAGATTGGAAGAATTTTGACTACAAGTCATGGCATGAGAAAGAGGCCTACAGGAGGGAATGGCCTGGCCTTTGGAATTATTCATAGAACAGTTGCCTAGATGGCAAGGAAAGTACTAAAGTATTCGGAAGACATAAGTTATGAAAATGATAAGTGCATCAGTCAACATTCGAGGATGAATGTTCCAAAGAGGGAAATGATGTTACACCCCATATTTTTGTGCGTGAAAGTACGCCATAAGTAATTGATGGAAGCTCGGAAAATGAGATGTTACATCCCGCATTTTCGTACGTTAAGGTTTCGTCGTAAGTTAATCGACGTAAGTTCAGAGATGAGGTTATTTTGAGATTATAAGTATTATGCTATTTCAAACAAGTGATGAGTAAATTAGTGAAGGAGAGAGGGTAGGCAAATCGAAGAAAAATGAGTTTCGTCGAAGTTTGGCAATTTGAGATAAAATACGGTCCAAGCTATAATACCCTGTATTTATGGACTAGTACCCTACAAGGTACCACATGACCATGATTTTAATGTGTGTTAAAAGTGACTAGTATTTTAAGTACTTTGAGATAATTCTTAATTATATGGGTAATTGGTTATTTGTTGGAATAGTGGGAATTACCAAGTTAATTAAGAAAATTGGTAATTAATTAAGACATTTGGATAAAATTCTTGAAGCCCGACGTGGCAGCCCACTATGCCTATATAATGACACTTTAATTATGTGGTAAGGTGGCCTAATTAGAGGCCTTTAGGCAAGGATGAGTCATTCAAGTGGGGCCCACTCAATAAGATAAAAATTCAATCTTCGGAATTCATTAAAGGGAGATGGATTATGAGATTCAACAAAGAGTTTATATGAAATCTTCAACAAGGTAACGGGTGGAGCTCCTAACTTTGAGAGATCATCTAATCTCATTTAAATTATGATGCTAAGCTTAACGAGATATTTGTTTGGTGATGTTAAACTGACGGATGGAGTTCAAGAAATTTTCTAGAAACTTCATGATACAATAAAGAGTGAGATTGGAAATTCTAATGTATTAAAATGCAATCTTTCTCAAGAATATCATACGGATTTTTCTCTACTTCGATTCGTCGTTATGTGATTTGTCGCAATTGACGTGTGTTATAAGGATTGTCAAGAGAATCGGCTAAGGTATGTTAATACTAAGCCCTTCCTTCATTTTGGCATGATCTCATAATTACATGTGTTTGATAACGAGGCATAAAGAGAAGTTCATACTCCCGAAATTATATATACTATCCTAGACTCATAAGTTACAGTATTCTCCCTTATCGAGACTTTATATTCAATTGAGCATTGTCTTCTTCCAGTCAAGAGAGCAGAGGGTCTATATATATACAGTATTACAGTATTTTCACCACCATCGAGCTATAATCAATGGCCAGGCTACTATTGGGCAAACTCTAATCAGATGGTAAGTTATATACCGAGCCTATTGTGGCCGAGCGACTATGAGCGAGACAAGTTGGCCGAGATATAGAGCCTAGTATGGCCGAGCGCCTATGAGCGAGCCTACTACGGCAGAGCAGTTATACATACTGAGCCTTATAAGGCCGGACAACTATTTTACTTACTAAATTGAGAGAGTTGAGTCAGTATCAGTAGGTAAGCATATCTTTAGATTATCTTTAACTCCCAGTTACCATTGATAGTACGATAAAAAAAATATGTTACGTTGGTACTCGGTTGAGTAAGACGTTGGGTGCCCGTCGCAGCCCTTCAGTTTGGGTCGTTAAAAAGACTAAAGTATTCGGAAGACATAAGTTATGAAAATGATAAGTGCATCAGTCAACATTCGAGGACAAATGTTCCAAATGGGGGAATAATGTTACACCCCATGTTTTCGTACGTGAAAGTATGCCATAAGTAAATTGATGGAAGCTCAAAAAATGAGATATTACATCCCGCATTTTTGTACGTTAAAGTTTCATCGTAAGTTAATCGACGTAAGTTTGGGGATGAGGTTATTTTGAGATTATAAGCATTATGCTATTTCAAACAAGTGATGAGTAAATTCATAAAGCTGAGAGGGTAAGCAAATTGAAGAAAATAAGATTCGTCGAAGTTTGGCAATTTGGGATAAAATACGGTCTAAGCTATCATACCCTGTATTTAAGGACTAGTACCCTACAAGGTACCACATGACCATAATAGTAAGGATTATAATGTGTGTTAAAAGTGACTAGTATTTTAAGTACTTTGAGATAATTCTTAATTATGTGGGTAATTGGTTAATTGTTGGATTAGTGGGAATTACCAAGTTAATTAAGAAAATTGGTAATTAATTAAGATATTTGGATAATATTCTTGAAGCCCAACGTGGCAGCCCACTATGCCTATATAATGACTCTTGAATTATGTGGTAAGGTGGCCTAATTAGAGGTCTTTAGGCAAGGATGAGTCATTCAAGTCGATCCCACTCAATAAGATAAAAATTCAATCTTCCTAATTCATTAAAGGGAGATGGATTAAGAGATTCAACAAAGAGTTTATATGAAATCTTCAACAAGGTAACGTGTGGAGCTCCTAACTTTGAGAGATCTTCTAATCTCATTTAAAGCATGATGCTAAGCTTAATGAGATATTTTTTTGGTGATGTTAAGCTTACGGATGGAGTTCAAGCAATTTGCTTGAAACTTCATAATACGATAAAGTGTGAGATTGGCGATTCTAAGGGATTACAGTGCAATCTTTCTCAAAAATATCATACGGATTTTTCTCTACTTCGATCCGCCGTTATGTGATTTGTCGCAATTGACGTGTGTTATAGGGATTGTTAAGAGAATCGGCTCACGTATGTTAAGACTAAGCCCTTTCTTCATTTTGGCATGATCTCGTAATTACATGTGTTTGATAACGAGGCATAAAGAGAAGTTCATACTCCCAAATTTATATTCACTATCCTAGACTCATAAGCTTCAGTATTCTCCCTTATCGAGACTTTATATTCAATTGAGTATTGTCTTCTTCTAGTCAAGAGAGCAGAGGGTCTATATATATACAGTATTACAATATTTTCACCACCATCGAGCTATAATCGATGGGCAAGCCCCTATTGGGAAACCTCTGATCAGATGGTCAGTTATATACCGAGCCTACAGTGGTCGAGCGCCTATGAGCGAGCCAAGTTGGCCGAGATACAGAACCTAGTATGGCCGAGCGCCTATGAGCGTGCCTACTACGGCAGAGTAGTTATACATATCGAGCCTTATAAGACCGGACAACTATTTTACTTACTATATTGAGAGAACTGAGTCAGTATCAACAGGTAAGCATATCTTCAGATTATCTTTGACTCCCAGTTAACAATGATAGTACGATAAGAAAGATATATTACGTTGGTACTCGGTTGAGTAAGACGCCGGGTGCCCGTCATGACCCTTCGGTTTGGGTCGTGACAATCTTCTCGGAGACTATTGCGGTAGCTGCTATGACGCTCGCAAACCTCGACTCTCCTTCCTTTTAGTTTATTCAGTATTGTTCTAATTTCTATACAATTGTATTAGAGATTAAGACTGTGTTGAAACTTAGTAGCTCATGTACTCGGTGACACCAGGATTTTGGGATTGTTGTAGTTGAGTCGCAGTTGTTCTCATCATTTATTTATGAAATTTTCATTGTTGAACTTATTAAATCATGTTCTGTGATTGTCGGCTTTGCCTAGCAATGTGATAGGGGCCATTATGATATGTAGAGATTTGGGTCGTGACAATTTCTTACTTTGAAGATATTCTTATTATTGTAAACTTATGTTACGCTGTATAAAATTCTTCAATTGTTCTATTATATTTTTGATCTTCTTACCATTTAGTGTTTATCTATAATACGAATATTATTATATTATTTTCTAAATGGCTGGTGTTGAATTAGTTTAAGTTTAAACAGAGAAGTTCGTTTGTTATATATCATAAATCTACAAACAATTATAATATTATTTTGTATAAAAATATCAATATTTTGATTATTGTATTTCTACTTTTTATAAAATAAGCAATTAAACTTTTCTTCTACTTTATTTTCAATATGCAATTTTGATTTTGAATTTTTTATTTGGTCCAAAATATATGTTCTTTTATTATTTTGTATAAAATATATCAATATTTTAGATTTGTTTTCTACGTTATATGGAATAAGCAATTCGACTTTTCGTCTATTTTATTTTCAATATAAAGTTTTGATTTTTAAATTTTTTACTATGTTGCTTGTAATTGTTTCAAATTCAAATTAGACTTTTTTTCTATGATTAAATTCAAACTCAAAAAGAGTAATTATAATGACCCGACCGGTCATTTTGAGTGTTGTAGCCCTGTTCCCCTATTTACTACTTATTCTATACTTGTCGGGGTAGTTGGTTCGATTCCGGGAATATTTCGGAATAAGTCGAGACACTTAGTCTCAAGGATGGAAGCTTAAGTTAAAAATATTGACCGGATGTTAACTTATGTGTAAATGGATCCGGAATGGAGTTTTGATGGTTCTAATAGCTCCGTTGGATAATTTTGGACTTAGAAGTGTGTCCGGATAGTGATTTGGAGGTACGTAGTTGATTTAGACTTCAAATGGCGAAAGTTGAAAAATTAGAAGTTTTGAAAATTGAGAAATTTGACCGAGAGTTGACTTTGTGGTTACCAGACTCTGATTTTGGTTCCGGGAGTTAGAATAGGTTCGTTATGTCATTTGTGACGTGTGTTCAAAATTTGAGGTCAATCAGACGTGATTTGATAGGTTTCGGCATCGATTGTAGAAGTTGGAATTTCTTAGTTTTTGTTAGGCTTAAATTGAGGTGCAATTCGGGTTTATGATGTTTGTTGCTGTGATTTGAGGCCTCGACTAAGTTCGTATCGTATTTTAGTACTTGTTGGTATGTTTGATTGAGGTCCCGGGGACCTCGGGTCGAGTTCAGATGGATAAAGAATAGAAGTTTGGATTTGAAGGATTAATGAAGTGCACCAGGTCTGGTGCAATCACACCTACGAAGAACTTAGTCGCAGGTGCTCGACCGCAGAAGCGAAAGAGTCATCGTAGGAGCAGATTTGGGTGTGCTGGGGAGTTGCGCAGGTTCGAAGGAATTTCAGCACCTATGAGTTAGCAGATACGAAAGGAGCATCGCAGAAGAGAAAGGAGGCATGGTGAGGCAGGTCCACAGAAGCGAAAGTCTTCTCGCAGAAGCGAGGCCGCAGGTGCGGATTAGTGGTCGCATGTGCGCAAGGCCGGTTCCAGTGTAACTCCAAAGATGCAGAACCTTGATCGCAAAACCAGAACCGCAGGTGCGGTTAAATGATCCGCAGAAGCAAAAAGGGCTGGGCAGTGTTTAAAACTCGACGATATCGTGATTTTAATCATTTTGGACATTTCAAACTCGGACTAAGGCAATTTTGGAGAGGATTATCGTGGGGTTTCTTGAGGTAAGTCAATCTTGATCATTTCTATTCAATAATAGTATTTTCCCATTGAATTTCCCACCTAGATTGTGTGTTTTTGAGGTGAAATTTTGGAAGTTCTAGGCTAGGGATTGGAGAGTTAAATTTGTATATTTGAGTGATGATTTGGTGTCGGAAGTTGGTAAATTTGTTATGGTTGGACTCATGGTTGAATGGGCTTTCAGATTTTGTAACTTTTATTGGATTCTGAGACGTTAGCCCGGGGTTGACTTTTGAGTTGACTTTTTGACTTTTGATTAAGAATTTAGCATTATCATGTGGAATTGATTCCTATAACTCATGTTGATTGTATAGAATTCTTTGTGGCTAGAATCTAGTCGTTCGGAGGTTGATTCGCGAGGCAATGGCTTGCTAGCAGAGTGATTCGATTCACTTGAGGTAAGTATCGTATTTAAAATCGGTTGAGGCACTAGTTGCCTGAATTGTTATGATAGCCACGTGCTTTTGAGTGCGCACATGCATGGGGATGAGATTATGTGCGAGCACCGATATTATATATTCATGTTTGGGTTGTGCTCAGGCTCTTATAAGCCTAGAAATGATAGTTAAGCTTTAAGCTTTGATATCTCACATGTTGTAATAGTTTATGTGATCTAATTGAGCCATGATGAGGCTACTTAGAGGTTTAACACCCGAACGAACTTGATAAATGCTTTTCATTGATGAAGTTTCCGGTTTGAGCTACGATAGCACACTTTGCACATGCCTACACTTTAGCATGTCATTTACACCATTCCACGGACATGAGAATATACTTTCATTCATCATATACATGTATACTTGCGTTATTGCTTCTGTGTGATATGTTTGGACTGGGTCCTGCGGCTTTGCCGAGCGAATTATGTTATTGGCGTGTGAGTTGTCCGTGCAGCACGTGAGTTATCCATGTGGATCTATGTATTGATTTTATTGGCATGTGAGTTATCCGTGCGGATCCATATATTGATAATATTGACACGTGAGTTTTCCGTGCATCACATGAATTGTCCATGTAGTGTGTGGAACTTGTCTTTTCTTGATCATTTATCTGATTTACTTGTTTCCTTCCTCTACATGCCATAATACTGTTTGAGAAGGGTATATGAGAAACAGTGCATATGCGCAGAATTACATAAGAAGAACTAGTATCCTCAATAATTTAAGCTTCTCTTACCTTGCCTTGTTTATTTACGACACTTATTGATTTGGTTGTACTCACACTACACCCAGAACCTCGTGTGCAGATCAGGCATTTCCGGGCATATTAGTTGTTAATCGAGGAGTTTTACCTGTTCGGAGATTATTGAGGTAGCTGCTTTGGTGTCTGTCGAACTTAACTCTCCTCCCTTATCTATCAGTTTTTGCATATTCTGTTCTACTTACTTAAACAGTGTATTAGACTGTGTTACAATATAGATGCTCATGTACTCATTGACATCCAGGTTTTGCGAATTTCTGTATTGAGTTGTGATGTTTCATCTAGTTTTTTGAGATTTTCATTTATTTAAACCTGTTTTAGTATATTTTTAAATTGAAACTATTGGTATGTGTGAGTTGTGGGTTGCCTAATATCATGATAGGCGCCATCACGAAAATTTGAGTTTTGGGTCGTGACAAGTTGGTATCATATCCTAGGTTACATAGGTCTCACGAGTGATGAGCAGGTTTAGTAGAGTCTTACGGATCGGTATAGAGACGTCTTTACTTATCTTTGGGAGGCTGCCGAACCCTTAGTAAAACTTCACATTCTTGTATTCTTATCGTGTGAACTTGTTGATTCCAAAAATTAAATTTCTGTTATTCTATTCTCTCACAGATGGTGAGGACACGTGTTATCGGATCGGGCGAACGGTCACCAGTACCACCAACTAGGGCCACGAGAGGCTGAGGCCGGGGTAGAGGCCGAGGTGCAACTCATACGGCATCTAGAGCAGTACATGTAGACCCACCAGTTGCTCCAGCTCAGGAGAAGGTTCCAGATGTGGTTGATATGGTGGGACCGGCTCAGGCACCAGTTGTGCCTATTGTGATTCCAGGACTTCTGGAGGCTTTGGCCCTAATATTGACTGTTTGCACTAGCCTTGCTCAGGCGATCTCTATTCAGGCCGCACCAGCCACTTCTCCGCACTCCATAGCAGATAGTGGAGGGACTTCAGACACCAGGGGTACTACCAGCCCATACAGTTGCAGTCGTTCAGGCCTAGGTGGGTTCCGTTATGAGTGATGAGGAGCAGAAGAGATTAGAGAGTTTTTGCCATCATTCAGTAGGGTTGAGTTAGATGATTCTCAGTACTTCTTGGTTAGGTCCCAGTGGGTTCTTCTCACGGCGGGTATTCTAGAGACCAGTGGGGTCTCATTTACTACTTTTCAACTTACTTGGCAGCTTTCACATGGTGGGAGACCTATGAGAGGAGCAGGCCAGTCAGTGCAACACAACTTTCATGGCATGAGTTCTTTGTTCTCTTCTTGGAGAAGTTTGTGCCAAAGACCCGCAAAGAGGAGTTGCGTAGGTAGTTCGAGCAGCAACATCAGGGGGGCATGTCTGTAACCCAGTATGAGATGAGGTTTTCAGAGTGGGATTGTCACATAGTTTGGTTGGCTCCCACTGAGAGGGAGAGGATTAGAAGGTTCATTCATGGCCTCACCTATCAGTTGTGTTTTGTTATGACTCGGTAGAGTGTATCGGGTTCTAGGTTCGACGAAGTGGTTAATATTGCTCCGCGGCTAGAGTTGGTCCATAGTGAGGAACGTGAGTAAGGAGTCTAAGAGGCCTCGTGGTTCGAGTGGTTTCAATGGGATTTCTTCTGGGGTCAGTCTCACTACAGTAGGATTCGTCCTTATAGTCACGCTCAGATGGCTCGTCCAGCTCATCATGGTGCATCAGTTAGCCACGGTTCTTACAGTGCTTGTTCGGGTCAGTCTTCATTCAGTGCGCTACCAGCGCAGAGTTCTCACTATGCCTCGTCTGCTCAGGTTTCCACAGGCAGTTCCTCGGGTTATTAGGAGGAGGAGCTCCGTTAGAGAATGGGTTGTTTCGAGTGCTGGGACTTGAGTCATCTCAAGAGGGATCACCCTAGGTTGTTAAGTGGGGTTCCACAGTAGAGTTCTCGGTCGATGATACCAGCACTAGCAGTTACACCACCCGCTCAGCTAGCTCGGGGTGGGGCCCGGGAAGGTAGAGTTCTCCCTAGAGGGGGAGGCCGATAAGGTGGTGGTCAGGCTCAATTCTATGTTATTCCTGCCAGGCCAGATGTCGTTGCTTCAGATGCAGTGATCACAGGTATTGTCTCAGTGTGCCACAGGGATGCTTCCACATTATTTGACCCTGGTTCTACTAATTCTTATGTATTATCCTATTTTACTCATTATTTTGATCCGCCTCGTGAGTCCTTAGTTTCACATGTTCATGTATCTACGCCAGTGGGTGATACCATTGTTGTGGACCGTGTATATCGGTCGTGTGTAGTGACTATTGGGGGATTGGAGATTTGATTTGATCTCTTATTACTTAGTATGGTCGATTTTGACATGATTTTTGGTATGGATTGGTTGTCTCCGTGTCATGCTATTCTGGATTGTCACGCTAAGACCGTGACATTGGCGATGTCGGGGTTGCCAATAATCGAGTGGAGAGGTTCTCTAGATTATGTTCTTAGCAGAGTGATTTAATATTTGAAGGCCCAACGGATGTTAAGGGGGGAGAAGCTTTATCCGAAGTTCTCCAAGTGTGAGTTTTGTCTTAGTTCGATGACGTTCTTGGGGCACGTGGTGTCCAATGAGGGGATTAAGGTGGATCCAAAGAATATATAGGTGGTTCAAAGTTGGCCTAGACCGTCTTCAGCTACTGATATTCAAAGCTTTCTCAGCTTGGCTGGATATTATAATCTCTTTGTAGAGAGGTTCTCGTCCATTGCAGTGCCTTTGACCAGATTGACCTAGAAGGGTGCTCCATTTAGGTGGTCGGATGAGTGTGAAGAGAGATTTTAGAAGCTCAAGACTACCTTGACCACAACACCAGTTCTAGTTGCTTCAGAGGCTTAAGATTCCGGAGTGGAAATGGGAGCGTATCACTAAGGATTTTGCAGTTGGGCTCCCACGAACTTCGAGGAAGTATGATGCTATTTGGGTGATTGTGGATCGGTTGACCATGTTTGCGCATTTCACTCCAGTTAGGACTACTTATTCTTTGGAGCAGTTGGCTGATTTATACATCCGCAAGATTGTTCGCCTTCATAGTGTGCCGATGTCCATCATTTCAGATCGGGGCACGCAATTTACATCACAGTTTTGGAGTGCAATACAGCGAGAGTTAGTCATACATATTGAGTTAAGTACAACATTCGACCCTCAGACAGACAGACAGTCCGAGTGCATTATTTAGATATTGGAGAATATGCTACGCACTTGTGTCATAGATTTCGGGGGTTCTTGGGATCAGATTCTGCTGTTCGCAGAGTTTGCCTACAATAACAGCTACCAATCGAGCATACAAATGGCTCTGTATGAGAGTTTGTATAAAAGACAGTGTCGGTCTCCAATAGGGTGGTTTGAGTTGGGCGAGGTTAGGCTATTGGATACTGACTTAGTTCAGGATGCTTTGGACAAGGTTAAATTGATTCAGGATCGACTTCGCATGGCGCAGTCTAGACATAAGAGTTATGACGACCGAAAGGTTCGCAAAGTTGCTTACATAGTGAGGGAAAAGGTACTACTCAAGGTTTCACCCATGAAGGGTGTTATGAGGTTCAGGAAGAAGGAAAGTTGAGCCCTCGGTATATTGGTCTGTTTGAGGTGCTTTAGAGGATTGGAGAGGTGGCATACAAGCTTGCCTTGCCGCCTATCTTTCGAGTTTTCATCCAATATTTCATGTTTCTATGCTCCGAAAGTATGTCGGTAATCCGTCTCATGTTTTAGACTTCAGCACGGTTCAGTTGGAAGGTGATTTGATTCATGATGTGGAGTCAGTAGCCATTTTGGATCGACAGGTTCGAAAGTTGAGGTCAAAGAATATATCTTCAGTGAAGGTGCAGTAGAGAGGTCATCCAGTCGAGGAGGCTACTTGGGAGACCGAGCGGGAGATGTAGAGCAGATATCCATGCCTATTTGAGACCCCAGGTATGATTCTAGACCCGTTCGAGGACGAACATTTATTTAAGAGGAGGAGGATGTAATCATCTGGGGTCATTTTGAGTGTTGTAGCCCCATTTACTGCTTATTCTATGCTAAATAGTTTTTAGGTGACTTTCCGGGGTAGTTTGTTCAGTTCGAGGAATGTTTCGGAATAAGTTGAGACACTTAGTCTCAAGGTTGGAAGCTTAAGTTAAAAAGGTTGATCGAATATTGACTTATGTGTAAACGGCTCCGGAATGAAGTTTTGATGGTTCTGGTAGCTCCGTTGGGTGATTTTGGACTTAGGAGTGTGTCCGGATAGTGATTTGGAGGTCCGTAGTTGATTTAGGTTTAAAATGACGAAAGTTGGAAAATTAGATGTTTTGGAAATTGAAAGGTTTGACCGAGAGTTGACTTTGTGGTTACCGGGCTTTGATTTTGGTTCCAGGAATTGGAATAGGTTCGTTGTGTCATTTATGACCTATGTGCAAAATCTGAGGTCAATCGGACATGATTTGATAGATTTCGGCATCGATTGTGGAAGTTGGAATTTCTTAGTTTCTGTTAGGCTTGAATTGAGGTGCAATTCGTATTTTTGATGTTGGTTGATGTGATTTGAGGTCTCGACTAAGTTTGTATCGTATTTTTCGACTTGTTGGTATGTTTAGTTGAGGTCCCGGGGGCCTCGGGTGGAGTTCGGATGGTTAACGGATCAAAGTTTGGAATTGAAGGATTGCTAAAGTGCACCAGGTCTGGTGCGATCGCACCTGCAAAGAATTTGATCGCAGGTGCGTGACCGCAAGAGCGAAGAAGTCATCGCATGAGTGGATTTGGGTGAGTTGCGCATGTGCGAAGGGAATTTCCGCACCTGCGAGTTCGCAGATGTGGAAGGAGCATCGTAGAAGCGAAAGAAGGCATGGTGATGCAGGTCCGCAGAAGCGGAAGTCTTCTCGCAGAAACGAGGCCGCAAGTACGGATTAGTGGCCGTCGTTGTGCAAGGCCGGTGCTAATGTAACTCCACAAATGCAGAGCCTTGACCGCAAAAGCTGAACCACATGTGCGGTTAAATGATCCGGAGAAGCAAAAGGGGTTGGGCAGTGTTTAAAACTCAAGGATATCGTGATTCTAATCATTTTGGACATTTCAAGCTCGGACTAAGGCGATTTTTAAGAAGATTATAGAGGGGTTTCTTGAGGTAAGTCACTCTTGATCATTTTTATTCAATAATATTGTTTCCCCATTGAATTTTTCACCTAGATTGTGTATTTTTGAGGTGCAATTTTGGGAGTTCTAGGCTAGGGATTGGAGAGTTAACTTTGGGGATTTGAGTAATGATTTGGTGTCGGAATTTGGTAAATTTGATATGGTTGGACTCGTGGTTGAAAGAGATTTCGGATTTTGTAAAATTTATTGGATTCCGAGACGTTGGTCCATATGTTGACTTTTGAGTTGACTTATTGACTTTTGATGAAGAATTCAGCATTTTCATATGGACTTGATTCCTATAACTCGTGTTGATTGTATCAAATTGTTTGTGGCTAGATTCAAGGCATTCGGAGGCCGATTCGCGAGGCAGGATCTTGCTAGCGGAGTGATTCGATTCTCTTGAGGTAAGTATCGTATTTAAACTCGGTTGAGACACCAGTTGCTTGAACTGTTGTGATAGCCACGTGCTTTTGTGTGTGCACATGCATGGGGATGAGCCCATGTGCGAGCACCGGGATTATATATTCATGTTTGGGTTGTGCTCGGACTCTTATAAGCCTAGAAATGACTGTTAAGCTTTAAGCTATGATATTTCACATGTTGTAATAGTATATCTAATTGAGCCATGATGAGGCTACTTAGAGGTTTAACCCCTGAACGAACTTGATAAATTCTTTTCATTGATGAAGTTGTCGGTTTGAGCTATGATAGCACACTTTGCACATGCCTAGACTTTAGAATGTCATTTACACCAGTTCGGGGACATGAGAATCTTATTCCATTCATCATATACCCGTATACTTGCTTTATTACTTCTGTATGATATGTTTGGACTGCGGCTTGCGGTTATGTCGAGCGGATTATGTTATTAGCACGTGAGTTGTCCGTACAGCACGTGAGTTGTCCTTGCGGATCCATATATTGACATTATTTGCATGTGAATTGTCCGTGCAGCACGTGAGTTTTCCGTGTGGATCCATATATTGATAATATTGACATGTGAGTTGTCTGTGTCGCACGTGAGTTGTCCGTGCAAGTTCTATTGTTAGCACGTGAGTTATCCGTGCAACACGTGAGTTATCCGTGCAACACGTGAGTTGTCTGTGCAGTGTGTGGAACTTATATTTTCTTGATCATTTACTTATTTACTTGTTTCCTTCCTCTACATACCATAATACTATTTGAGCAGGGTATTTTGAAACAGTGCACATGCACACATGGATATTCTTCACACGAAGCCTTATGAATTAGTTTTAAATATTGTGTTGTGTTGGTCTAAAAAGGACGAATTACATCGGAATAACTAGTACCCTCAATAATTTAAGCTTCTATTACCTTGCCTTATTTATTTACGATACTTATTGAGTTGGTTGTACTGACATTACACCATGCACCTCGTGTGCAGATCCAGGCATTTTCGGGCACATTGGGTGTTGATCGTGGAATTTTACCTATTCGGAGATTATCGAGGTAGCTGCTTTGGCATCCGCAGACCTTGACTCTCCTCCCCTATCTCTTTGTTTTTGCTTATTTTGTTCTACTTCCTTAGATAGTTTATTAGACTGTGTCACAGTATAAATGCTCATGTACTGAGTGACACCCAAGTTTTGAAAATTTCTGTATTGAGTTGTGACGTTTCATCTAGTTTTATGAGATTTTTATTTATTTAAACATGTTTTAGTATATTTTTAAATTGAAAGTATTGGTATGTGTGAGTTGTCGTCTTGCCTAGTATCATGATAGGCGCCATTACGACAGGTTGAGTTTTGGGTCGTGACAGTAACTAATTATTAACAACACATAATATATAATTTAATATTTTTTAAAATTTAGATTTTAAAAGAAATTAATTACCTAACCTAACTAACTTTGTCCTAAAATTGTCAAGTGGTTTTTTATTATGTTGCCACTTGGCTTAATATGGTATCTTTGCCTCTCCTTTTATTATATATAAATAGTGGATAAAGGTGTATTGTAATACTAGTTTCTAGAACGCACGTGCACCTCGTATCAATGAGTATCAAAATAATCAAAAGTGACATAAAATCTTATTAAAAATATGTTGGACTCAAAACATTAAAATCGTTAAAGAAAAAAGAGTCTTGAAAATAATGAATATTGATCTATTTTAACTAACTCAATAAAGGAAGAATTATTGCCGATAGAAATTCTTGAAATTGTAAATTTGATATACATGAGTTATGTATTTGCTTTAGAAGTCCAAATAGAGTAGCACAATGCATAATGTGTTGACTCGTATTGACATTATTCACAACAATATTTTAGTCCTATATATGACTTATGTATAGCGGGAGCGGAAGCTTATTGCATCGGGCTGCATTTTTTTGATATGACTTACGTACTTCTTTGAGGAAATAACTTGAAAAACAAATTTATATGACACAAACAATGCACAGTTCTAAGATGGAAAAAAATATAATTAACATGAAGAATCACAATTATGAAAACAACAACAACAACAACGACTCAGTATAGTCCCATAAGTGGAGTCTGGGGAGGGTAGTGTGTACGCAGACCTTACCTCTACCCGATAGGGTAGAGAGGCAATCACAATTATGAAAACATGGAAAAATATTCTAAGCTTCTTTGCACTAAGAATATGTGGCGTTTAACATGACCATGTCTATGTTTGATCTTAAGACAATGACATAGCTAATGATATGTTCTAATTGAAATGCATCTATTGCAGATTAAAAACTACTTCCAACCCCCTATTCGACCTAACTTCAGCCTTGGAAGTTGAGAATTTTCAATAGGGCTCCCTTTATGGAGTAAATTTCCTAGAAGAAAAGGAAAAACGAACCATGCTTATTCCAAAAATCCAAAAAAAAAAAAAAAAGATACGAAATTTATGTAAATTAATAAATTAACATTCATGTTATTACCGATTTATTCTTCTGATAATCAAGAAAGTGATTATCAAATAATTAGTCTAATTAATTAATTTTATTAGAGTAATGATAATTGGATCAAATAGCTTTTGTCTAGTAATTAAAGTTAGAAATAAATAAATAAATAAATCAAGAATTTAAAAATATAAAAGTATGAGAAAAGGTGAAGATGCAGGTGATGTGAAACAACAATATATCAAATACTAATATCACGTATAAAAACCAAACAAAAAATATAAACTAGTTAGAGTGGTTAGTAAAACATAATAAAGAAATATAAAAATAAAAGACAGAACAATTAACTTTGCAGTTACACAAATTGAATCCATGAGTCATCCTACGAATATGTTTATCAAAAAACAAAAAAGGAAACCGCTGGAAGTGCTCAAACATCAAGCATGAGCATTAAAATATTTTTTCATTACCATACTTCAAAAATGTACAAGATCCAGGAATTTCGTTCTGTGTTCAAAGAAGTTTTATTACTCGGTCTCGGTTAAGTTCCTGTTCTTATTCTTGCCTTCAGGAAATGAGCTATGACATAGTAAGTCTAACTTTCCATATTGTTCTCTTCCTTGATGAATCAAATTATATTATAGAAAGTCCATGTCGCATTCTTGTTAACATATGTATCTATAATGATACTGATTTTATTATAGATATGTCCTCATCTAAAAATTTCATTGCAAAGAAATGAATGATTTCCCACGAAAGGAGATTATAAAGCCACAAATTGATCCAAACAATTATTGGCTTTTTGTCTCCCCCTCTTTCCAAACGTAACCTTCGACATTTCAATCCCCTATATTTTTTGTATTAAAGATGAAGTTATTAATTGACACATAAATATTTCATAATCAATTCCCACAAAAAGTAATAGATACATCCTCAAAGAACATTGTGTACATTGAACGTATTTTTAATGTTGATGGAACAATCATAAATTTTCCTAGCACTCCATATTTAAAATTACATTTTTTTTTTTACTTTAAAGACGGAATAGTTATTATGATTTTGAAAGGACAAAAAAGTTATCAAAATTCTTATGGATATTTTGGTAATTTAACTTTTTCTTTTGAGGTTTTTCACTTATAATATAACTAGTACTTAGCACGTGTATACCAAGTTAAGTACGAACTTTTTAAAGTGGCACAAAATTACATTAAAATGAGTACGCATAACAAATGGTAAAGAAAAAAAATACAAGCTCAATAATGAATAGTAAACTTATTCGAAAAACTTTGACAGTTGAAAACATAATGAGGATGTTGTATGAAGTTGTAAAGTCGTACAGGTACATTCTTTTTGGTAGGTATAATATGTAATAAAAGATTAAATTAAAAGAAATATATATTGAAAGAACCGATCCATTGAACAGCTAAAAATATCTATATAGTAAAACATATATAATGAACAAATCTATATGTTTTCATAATAAACACATGAGTCATGCTTTCCTACACCATTAAGCATAGTAGTAAAAGAACACCACCAAACAAACAGACAAACAACTTTCGACACTTTTCTAGTTAGAAACATCAATAATACGTACACTTGATGCCTCAGTTGACAGAATTCTACTGGATCCTTAAGTATAACCTCTACATACCCCACCATACTACCAACTATCACAAGAGATAGATATATTCAGATAAGAAAATTGTGAAGTAAATATTACTAATTGTTATGCCAGGAAGACTTGCATCTTTTAAACGAATAAAACTTACATCGAGCAGGTAACACTTTAATTTGTTTTATAAACAAAAGACGTGAGAGAAACTGACGGTAACGTTTCGTAACAGGATTGTAAAATAAAAAATTTTAATAAATATATATTTTAATTTAAAAGTTTTGAGTTTTTATCAGTGTAGAGAAAACTAAGGTGCAGCATATTTAATTTGAACCTACAAAAACCTATATGAGATTCCACACAGTGACAATAAATGTGGTATATTCAAACTCTGAGGCAGTCTCGATTTAACATATCTCATATATTGTTTTTCAAATATTCTTAATCATTCTTTATTCCGTAAGGCAAAAGCTCTTTTAGCAAAACGAAAATGGTAGTGTTCCAAAAAACTAACTCGAGTTTAGGCAACTACAAGAATACTTTGTTGAAATAATAGGAGCTTAAAAGTAGTTAGTTAGCTTAGTTAATGACAGTTAGGCAGTTAGTGACAGCTGGGCACAACTAAGTTAAAAGGTCGGTTAGTGTGCAGTATATAACTGAAGGTAGTTAGTCTTTGTATTTTTCAGTTTTTCATTTTCTAATATCAGAGAAATGTTCTCTCCATAGTCTCGTTGATCTCTCTTCTTCCTCTTCTCTCTTTTGCTGAAGATTGCTCTCCAGAAATTATTATGGTATCAGAGCTTGCGGATTGATCCGAGCTCCGTTTACTCCTCCCTGGTGCTATCTTCAATTGTTCTTCATTTCACCCAATTGCTTTCGAGTCACCATTGTTGGTGTGATTCGTCTTTGAGCAGTTAGGGTTTCACAATTCAGAAATTTCTCTGAGTTTTCAACTTCATCATCAATGGCGATTGAGAGTTCAGACGGTACTACTGATATTCCTGCACCACCTTCAGCTAGAGGCAGTATTGGCGCAATTTCAGTTGTATATCAGCATCATCCACTCATTCTCCAGCCTTGTGATACTCCAGGTAGCTCGCTAATCTCAATTAAACTCATTGGACCTGAGAATTATGCCCTATGGAACAGTTCTATGCGAGTTAGTTTACTTGGAAAGAACAAATTAGGATTTTTCGATGGTAGGTATTCTAAGGACAAATTTGATCCATCTTTGCATGAGTTGTGGGAGAAGTGCAATGCTATAGTGCTTTCATGGATAATGAAATTATATTAGCGATGAATTACTGAGTGGTATGGTGTATGCTACGAGTGCTCAGAAGATTTGGACAGACCTTAGGAAAACTTTTGTTAAAGTAAACGGATCTAGAATTTTGTACCTTCATAGACAAATAACCACCTTAACTCAGGATATCTCATCAGTTTTAGTCTATTTCTCAAAACTGAAGGAATTGTGGGTAGAATTTGATGCTTTGATGCCCTATCCTGGTTGTGGTTGTGAAGAGTCCAAAAAGTATGTTGAGCACTTTGAGTCTCAAAAACTTCTGCAGTTTCTAATGGGGTTGAATGAATCATATGCTCAGTCTAGCAATCAGATTATGATGATGTCACCAACTCCTTCGATTAATAAGGCATATGCTGTGATAATATCTTAGGAAAGTAGGAGATCACTGACTCCTCCTACACATGTGCCTGAGATAAATGAGGGAATAGCCTTACTTAACAACAATGGAGAGTACAGGGCTACTAATTCACACAGTCCTGGCAACACTGTCATGTACAATAACAAAGGAGGATCTTCTAACTCAGGACCTGTGTATAGGCCCAAGAAAGAACAACCTTTACTGTGACTATTGTCATTTCAAAGGGCACACGAGAGATACATGCTATAAGCTGATAGGATATCCAGCAGACTTCAAAGCTAAAAAAAAAAAAGACTCCATATGTCAACTATTTTAGAGACAACCAATCTAATAATGAGGCCAACTCTACTCCTATTGGTGATGTTTTTGGTTCAAGTGCTAACTTGGCTAGAAATGCATCACCTTGTTAAGTTCAGAATCAGAACATTCAAGCTGGACTAGCAGAAATTTCACAATTCACTCAGGAGCAGTACACTCAAATTCTACAGATGCTTGGCAAAGGGAATGAGAATAGTAACTCATATGTGCGTGCATGTATAGCAAATGCAGCTACTACCACTAGTGAAGATCTAATTAAGTGGATAACAGATTCTGGAGCATCAAATCACATGGTTCACAACAAATAAAATTTGACGGAAAATAGCTTATGTGATAAATCTAAAGAGTGCAAAGTTCATCTACCTACTGGAGAGTCAGTTACTGTCAATCACATAGGTTCTACCTATCTTTTTCCTGAACAAAAGATAACCAATGTGATGCATATATGCGGATTCCAATACAATCTCTTGTCTGTATCAAAGCTGACAAAAGAACTAAAGTGTGCAGCCTTATTCTTTCCTGACTTCTTCATTTTTCAAGATCTCTTCAGTGGCAAAGTGAAGGGGATTGGTAGAGAGGACAGTGGTCTATATGTGATCAACCATAATAGCAAACTTCGTGTGGATTTTGTTGTGACAACTATTCCACAGTGTAATACTTCAAAATATTTCTCAAAGTCTGTTGCTGTAGATACAATAATTGGCAGTAGAATAAATATAGATCTTTGGCATAAACGACTAGGCCACGTGCCACTTAGTACTCTGAAAAGGATGAAAGAATTTAAGTCTGTAGAACTTGATAAGTTTGAAGGTCATTGTACTGTTTGTCCATTAGATAAACAATCAAGACTTCCATTTCCTTTAAGTAATACTGTTTCTAGTAATTGCTTTCATACTATTCATGGAGCTGTTTGGGGCCCTTACAGAGTTCTTACATACGATGGAAAAAGGTACTTTCTAACTTTAGTAGATGATCACTCTAGGTACACTTGGATTTTCTTGCTATATTCCAAAGGTGAAGTAATCGTAGTGTTAAGCAATTTCTTACTCATGATTCAGAATGTCTATTCATGTTCTGTGAAAGTGCTCAGAACTGACAATGGCTGTGAGTTCTTTAATTCACAAATGACAGCACTCCTTCAATCCTTTGGAATCATTCATCAAATTTCTTGTGTTTATAATCCTCGGCAAAATTAAGTAGCAGAGAGGAGACACAGATACATTCTAGACACTGCAAGATCATTAAGGTTCGAGGCATCAGTTCCTCTGAAGTTTTGGGCAGACTGTGCTCTAACTGTTGTTTATGTGATCAACAGAGTACCTACACCTACTCTTCAAGGCAGGTGTCCCTATGAGGTGTAACATGGTCACTTGCATTCATTAAGTCATCTGAGGGTATTTGGTTGCTTGGGATATGTCACAGACCTCAAAAGATGGGACAAATTCTTACCAAGAGTTGTTCCTGCCATATTCCTTGGTTACTCCATGACACAAAATGGATATAAAATGTATGTTATCCACTCAAGGAGCTTTTACTTAGTAGAGAAGTAGTATTCAAAGAATATGTATTTCCATTTAAACATCTTCCTATTACTATATGCTCCTTATTTCCAGTCCTAGAATTAACCATTATCTCCTCCACTGCTCCTTCTATTTCTTCTATATCAGAGACTATTGAATTTGCTGAGTTAGTCTCAGACATTGTCATGACAGAAGCAATTGTGCAACCTCCTGTCATGCTGAACACACCGGCATCTGTTGCACCCACTGAGATAGTTGATGCTTCCAACTCTACAGCACATGACATTCCTATGTCTTCAACTGCACCAGAGGCAAGTAGGAAATCCACCAGAACCAGTAGGCCACCTGTATGGCTAAAAGACTATGTCACTCAGTACCAAGGTAATGCTAACTATTGTTATCCCATGGCCAATTATGTGTCCTATGCCAACATATCTCATTCTTTTGGAATTGCTCTTACTTCTTATTCAGCTATTGTAGAGCCTAAGTCTTATTGTGAAGCTGTGAAGCATAAACAGTGGATAGAGGCTATGCAATTAGAGATTGCAGCCTTAGAGGACAACCCTACTTGGAGTATTGTTGACCTTCCTACTCGCAAGATGCCTATAGGCTGCAAATGGGTGTACAAGGTGAAGTACACTGCATCAGGAGTTGTGGAGGGGTATAAATCCAGGCTAGTGGCTAAGGACTATAGCCAACATGAGGGGATAGATTACACAAAAACTTTCTTTCCTGTGGCCAAAATGGTCACAGTGAGAACGTTCATTGCTATTGCAGCAGCCAAGCATTGGCCTATCTACCAAATGGATGTCCACAATGCTTTTTTACAAAGTGATCTTCTAGAAGAAGTTTATATGGCCATTCCTCGGGGGTTTGCAAGCTAGGGAGGAATTCCTAAAGTCTTCAAACTTCATAAATCATTATATGGCTTAAAGCAAGCCCCTAGGCAATGGAACAAAAAGCTGACTGATGCTTTACTGGATCTTGGATTTACTCAAAGTCACTAAGATTACTCTCTTTTCACCAAAAGGGAGCAGGTTGCACTGGTAGTTGTCTTGGTCTATGTAGATGATCTACTAGTGACAGGGAGCTGTTCTAATTTGATAGTCAAAACCAGGAATGATCTCAAGCTCAAGTTCAAAATGAAGGATTTGGGTGAACTAAAATTCTTTCTTGGGATAGAATTTTCTAGATCCAGGAAAAGCATAGTAATGAGTCAACGAAAATATGCATTGGAACTTATATTTGAAATGGGACTTGGAGAATCCAAACTAGCTGGTACTCCATTGGAATCAAAGGTGAAACTCACATCTAAAGAATATGATTCTTTCATCAAAGGAGACTCAGTATATGAAGTAACAAAAGATGACAATCTATTGGCATATCCAGGTCAATATCAGAGGCTCATAGGAAGATTGTTATATCTCACTATGACCAGAATTGATATTGCATATGTTGTGCAAGTGCTCAGCCAGTTTATGTACAAGCCAAAGCAGTAACACCTAAAGGCTGCTCTCAGAGTGGTAAGATACATCAAGCCAGCTCCTAGTCTAGGCCTATTAATGCCTTCAGACATCTTTGGCTAACTTGTAGCCTATTGTGATTCAGATTGGGGAGGTTGTCTACAAACTAGGAGGTCTATTATAGGGTATGTAGTGAAGTTTGGGGAGGCTACCATATCCTGGAAGTCGAAGAAACAGGACACAGTAGCCAAAATCTCAGCAGAGGCAGAATTCAGAAGCATGGCTTCCACAATTGCCGAACCGACTTAGTTAACAGGAGTGTACAAGAAACTCAGAGTTGGTGTCAATCTGTCTATTTTTCTATATTGTGATAGTAAAGTTGCCATTCAGATTGCAGCAAATCCCATTTTTCATGAGAGAATAACTAAGCATATTGAAATTGATTGTCACTTTGTTATGGAGAAGATTGTTCAAGGTATGATCAAAAACTTTTATATCTCGACCAAGGAGCAACTGGCAGACTTACTAACAAAGAGTCTTGGCAAACTGCAACATGACTATCTTTGGTCCAAGCTGGGGTTGAAGACATATTTCAACCATCAGTTTGAGGGAAGATGTTGAAATAATAGGAGCTTAATAGTAGTTAGTTAGCTTAGTTAATAACAGTTAGGCGGTTAGTGACAGCTGGACACAGCTAAGTTAAAAGGTAGATTAGTGTACAGTATATAACTGAAGGTAGTTAGTCTTTGTATTTTTCAGTTTTTCATTTTCTGATATTAGAGAAATGTTCTCTCCATAGTCTCGTTGATCTCTCTTCTCCCTCTTATCTCTTTTGTTGAAGATTGCTTTCGAGAAATCATCATACTTTGCCACTAAACTACAAAGGTCACTTCAAACCCGGTGCACAAATAAAGAGTTCCAAAAAACATTGCCATTTACGGAATAATAACGGTGTCATTTACACACTCATTTAGATTGAAATATCTTTTATTTGTTTCTAAAAAATATTCGACACTTTTCAATAGAATTACTGAAAAGTACATCTTTTTTTTTCAAAGATGAAAATCAGCAACTCGAGTTTTTGGACTGTTGGGTTAAAGTACCCTTTTCTCGAGCAACAATTCTGAGCAGCAACATGAAAATCAGGTCGTATGCAACTCATTCTTGGCCAGAGGCAGATATACAAATGAAGGGCCAATCTCTCCAAGAGAAGAAAGTTGTCTAATTTGTCGTGCAATACTAAGATCTTATCTAAACTTATATAACATACAAATATATAAAATCAAGTGATTATGAACTCGAAGAACGATGCGATTACCTTTTCCTCCCTGAAGTTAACTGGTTAAACATATATCCCTGATTATGTCTAAGTCCACCTTGTAAGTTGTATGTATGTGCAAGAACAGCTAGGGCGGAAATGATTATTTATTTAAAACATTAAACGAAAGACCAAATTATCTTCCATCAAATATTGTTTTGTATATCTAGAAATATGAAGAGTCAAGTTTAAAAAGGTTACTTTGAGAACGTGAACATGTTAAATGCATGCATCACAATAATTACTCTAGGAATTTCAACGCATTGCTTTACAATTCTAAAGATTCTGTTGCGGCGTGTAACCCGATCCTCCAATATGAACTTTTTAATAAGTCTGTTGCGGCGTGCAACCCGATCCTCCAATATATTCAGTTCAATCAATTCTGTTTGCGGCGTGCAACCCAATCCTCGAATATTGATTTTTTAATAAGTCTGTTGCGGCGTGCAACCCGATCCTCCAATATAAAATTTTTAATAAGTCTGTTGCGGCGTGCAACCCGATCCTCCAATATATTCATTTCAATCAATTCTGTTGCGGCGTGCAACCCGATCCTCCAATGTGTTCATTTACCAATTTTCATAGAAGAAATTACCCCAACAAATAAAACAATTAATATAAAATTTTAAGACAACAAGCATAGAATAATTATGATTTAATTATGAAACAAACAATGATAAATAGCAATTTATTATAAAAATCAGAGAGAAAATAGGCAGTTTAATATGTAATATGCTAAATGTCAAGTAGCAATTAATGTACATAAATCAAATAGGCATGTAGCAATTATTGCAGGAATTCAAGATTTAATATTTGACAAAGAATAAAAGAGAAATAATTATTATAACAATTAATTCTTGTATTAAAACAAATTTAGGATTTTCAAATAATTATACAAACAATTAACTTGACGACGTATAGACACTCGTCACCCCGCCTATACGTCGTTCACATGCATTTCACATAACAAATAATTTAAGGTTTCTATTCCCCCAAGTCAAGGTTAACCGCAACACTTACCTTGCTTTGCAATTTCAATCAATTACTCGACCACAACTTTTCCTTTTAAGTTGAACTCCAAAAGCTTCAAATCTATTAACAAACAATTCGATATACTCAATACAAATCATAGGAATTAATTCCATATGAATTTACTAATTTTCCGGATAAAAATCTGAAATTCACTTTAAAATTGATAGTGGGACCCACGTCTCAAATCTCAGAAAAACTTACGAAATCCGAACACCCATTCCGAGACGAGTCCAACCATACAAAAATTATTAAATTTCGATGTCAAATGGACCTTTAAATCTAAATTATTATTTTTTGGAAAGTTTTACAAAAATTCCAATTTCTTCCATCTAAATCTGAAATAAAGAATGAATATAGACATGGATTCATGAAATATAATAACTTTTGGCTATAGAACACTTACTCAATTCAAAGTCGTGAAAAACTCCTTCAAATTGCCCAAAATCCGAGACTTAAAACTCAAAAATGAGTGAAAATGGCTAAAACCCGATTTTATGTATTCTACCCAGCATTTTCGCATATGCGGGCTATATTTTCGCATCTATGGCCTCGCATTTGCGGAACAGGGCAACTTGTCTAGTGGACGCATCTGCACCCAAAAATGTCACACCTGCGACATCGCAGAAGTGGCTCGTCCATCGCGGATACGGCTTCGCACCTGTGCTCATTTCTCTGCAGAAGCGGAGCTCGGCAGGGCTGTCCAATGTCATAGAAGCGATTGGAATTCCGCAGGAGCAACCACGCACTTGCGCACAAAATGTCGCAGGTGCGACACACCAGAACCAACACTGGGCAGCAGGTTCCAATTACTCCGTGGCTTGTCCGAAACTCATCCGAACCACTCGGGACCTCGTCTGAATATTCCGACAAGTCCAAAAACATAATACGGACTTACTCGGGATTTCAATTCACGTCAAACAATATCAAAATTATAATTCACATCTCGATTCGAACTTTTAAGTTTCAAACTTTTCAATTTACAAAACTTGTGCCAAAACATATTAAATGAATCCGGAATGACTTCAAATTTCGCGCATAAGTCGTAAATGACATAACAGAGCTATTCATATTTTTGAAATTGGATTACGACCGTGATATCAAAAAGTCAAATCTGTGGTCAAACTTTGGAAATCTTTAGCCTTTAAATTTCTAGTTTCCGTTAAATTGCCATAACTTGAGCTAGGGACCTCCAAATTAAATTCCGGGCATACGCCCAAGTCCCAAATCACGATACGGACTTACTAAAACTGTCAAAATACTGATTCGGGTCTACTTGCTCAAAATATTGACCAAAGTCAACTCAGTTGAGTTTTAAGGCTCTATTTCACATTTTAATTCATTTTTCATATAAAAACTTTCTTGAAAATTTTACGGACTGCGCACGCAAGTCGAGGAATAATAAATAGTACTTTTAGAGGTCTTAGAACACAAAATTAATAATTAAATTTAAAGATGACATTTTGCGTCATCACATTCTCCACCTCTAAAATAAACGTTCGTCCTCGAACGGAGCTAGAAAAAGTACATGAGCTGGTGAATAAGTGTGTATATTTACTCTGCATGTCCGAGTCTGACTCCCAGGTAGATGCCTCTACTGGATGACCTCTCCAGTGCACTCAAACTGAAGGATAACTCTTAGACATCAACTGTCGGACCTGCCGGGCTAGAATAGCCACCGGCTCCTCCTCGTAAGTCAAATCTTTGTCAAATTGGACTGAACTGAAATCTAACACATGGACGAATCACCATAATATTTCTGGAGCATAGACACATGGAACACCGGATGAACCACTGATAAACTAGGTGGTAATGCAAGCCTGTAGGCTACTTCACCCACCCTTTCAAGAATTTCAAAGGGTCCGATATACCTAGAGCTCAACTTGCCCTTCTTTCCAAACCTCATTACACCTTTCATAGGTGAAACCTGGATCAATATTCTTTCTCCAACCATGAATGCAATATCACGAACTTTACGGTCTGCATAACTCTTTTGCCTAGACTGAGCTGTGCGAAGTAGATCTTGGATAACCATGACCTTATCCAAGGCATCCTGTACCAAATCGGTACCCAAGAACTGATCCCAAGAATGCTCGACTGGTAGTTATTATTATAAGCAAACTCTGCAAGTGGCAAGAACTGATCCCAAGAACCTCCAAAGTCTATAACACAAGCGCGAAGCATATCTTCCAATATATGAATGGTGCGCTCTGACTGTCCGTCTGTCTATGGATGAAATGATGTACTCAACTCAACCCGTGTGCCTAAACCACATTGTACAGTGCTCCAGAAGTGTGAGTTAAATTGCGTACCTCGATCTGAAATAATAGATACGGGCACATCGTGAAGGCGAAAAATCTCACGAATGTAAATTTCAGCTAACCTCTCTGAAGAATAGGTAACTGCCACTGGAATGAAATGCGCTGACTTGGTCAACCTATCCATAATGAGCCAAACTGCGTCAAATTTTCTCTGAGTCCGTGGGAGTCCAACAACAAAATCTATAGTTATACGCTCCCATTTCCACTTAGGAATTTCTAACTTTTGAAGCAAACTACCAAGTCTCTGATGCTCATACTTAACTTGCTGATAATTCATACACCGAGATACATATGCAACTATATCCTTTTTTATTCTCCTCCACCAATAATGTTGCCGCAAATCTTGATACATTTTGGAGATACCTGGATGAATAGAATTCCTGGAACTGTGTGTCTCTTCAAGAATTAATTCACGAAGCTCATACACATTAGGCACACAAATACGACCCTGCATTCGCAGAACTCTATCTTTCCCACGGCAACCTGTTTAGCATCACCGTGCCGTACCGTGTCCTTAAGGACAAGTAAATGAGGATCATCATACTGCCTCTCTCTTATGCGCTCATATAAAGAAGACCGAGCGACTGTGCAAGCTAGAACCCGACTGGGTTCTGAAATATCTAACCTCACGAACTGATTAGCCAAAGTCTGAACATCTGCAGCTAATGGCCTCTCACCAACCAGAATATACACAAGACTGCCCATACTCACAACCTTTCTACTCAAAGCATAGGCCACCACATTGGCCTTTCCGGGGTGATACAAAATGGTGATATCATAGTCTTTCAACAACTCCAACTATCTTCTCTGCCTCAAATTAAGATCTTTTTTGTTTGAACAAATACTGAAGGCTAAGATGATCAGTAAATACCCCATACGAGACACCGTAGAGGTAATGCCTCCAAATCTTCAGCACATGAACAATGACTTCCAGTTCTAAGTCATGAACAGGATAATTCTTCTCGTGAACTTTCAACTGTCTTGATGCATATGCAATTACCTTTCCATCTTGCATTAATACTGCACCAAGTCCAGTGTGAGATGTGTCACAATATACCGTATACGATCCTGAACCTATGGGTAACACCAACACTGGCGTCGTAAGCAAAGCAGTCTTGAGTTTCTGAAAACTCAATTTGCACTCATCTGACCATCTGAATGGGACACCTTTCTGGGCTAGTTTGGTCAATGGGCTTGCTATAGATAAAAACCCTTCCACAAACAGACGGTAATAACCTGCTAAACCCAGGAAACTCCGGATCTCTGTAACTGAAGTAGGTCTAGGCCAATTTTGAAGAGCCTCAATCTTCTTAGGATCCACCTTTATGCCTTCTGCCGATACAACATGCCCCAAAAAGGCAACTAAGTCTAACCAAAACTCACATTTGGAAAATTTGGCATATAACTGATTATTCTTCAAAGTGTGAAGCACACTCCGAAGATGCTGCTCATGCTCTTCCTGACTGCTGGAGTAAATCAAGATATCATCAATGAATACAACCATAAAAGAATCCAAATAGGGTTTGAACACCCGATTTATCAAATCCATAAATGTTGTTGGGGTATTTGTCAACCCAAATGACATCACTAGGAATTCGTAATGCCCATACCGAATCCGAAAAGCTGTCTTAGGGACATCAGATGCCCTAATATTTAACTGATGGTAACCAGATCTCAAATCATTCTTCGAAAATACCTTGGCACCCTGAAGATGATCAAATAAGTCATCAATTCTTGGCAGCGGATATTTGTTCTTGATAATGGCCTTATTCAATTGTCGATAATCTATAAACATCCGCATAGAGCCATCTTTCTTCTTTACAAATAGTACTGGTGCACCCAAGGGCAAGACATTGGGTCTAATGAATCCCTGTTCAAACAAGTCTTATAACTGCTCATTCAATTCTTTCAACTCCGGCGGGGCCATACGATATGGTAGAATAGAAATGGTCTGAGTGCTCGGAGCCAAATCAATACAGAAGTTAATATCTCTGTCGGGTGGCATCCCTGACAAATCTGCAGGAAATACTTCTGGAAATTCACGAACAACTGGTACTGAGTCCATAGAAGGAACATCTGCACTGGGATCACGAATATAAGCCAAATAGGCTAGACACCCTTTCTCGACCATACGCCGAGCTTTCATATAAGAAATAACCATGCTGGCAGAATGACCATGAGTTCTTTTCCACTCTAACCGGGGTTAACCCCGACATGTCTAGGGTTACTGTCTTGGCATGACAATCCAATTTAGCATGATAAGGTGACAACCAATCCATACCCAAGATGACATCAAAATCTACCATATCAAGGAGTAGAAGATCCACACTAGTCTCAAGACTACCAATAGTACCCCACACACGAACGATAGACATGATCTACTACAACAGAGTCTTCCACCGATATACACACACAGAAGCACTTAGAGAATCACAAGGCACCACCAAATATGAAGCAAAATAGGAGGACACATAGGAATAAGTAGATCCTGGATCAAATAGAACTGAAGCATCTCTATGGCAAACTAGAATAATATATGTGATCACAACATCATATGACTCGGCCTCAGGCCTAGCTGGAAAAGCTTAAAATCGGGGCTGAGCCCCACCACTCTAAACTGTGTCCCTGGGACGGCCTCTAACTGACTGGCCTCCACCTCTAACGGTCTGACCTCCACCTCTAATGACCTGACCTCCACCTCTAGCTGCCTGACCCCTACCTCTAGCTGTCTGACCCCTACCTCTAGCTGGCTAAGCAGGCGGTGAAGCAACCACTGCCGGTATGATGGCACGAGAATCCTGCCGAGATCTGTTACTCGCCAATCTAGGGAAATACCTCCTGATGTGACCAATGTTCCTACACTCATAACACACATCCTGATGTCGTGGCTGCTGAAGCTGAAGATGACCTAAATGGGCTGGATAACCGTTGCAGTAACTCTGGAGTGGTGGTGCACTGATAGGAGCTGAATGTGCACTAAATGCTAGTTGTCCAGAGTAATGCACAATAGGACCGTGACTCCCTGAAGCACCGCGAGATGCATGAAGTGCTGAATAAAATGGTCTGGGAAGATGACCCCTACCAAAATCACCCATGCCTCCAGATGAGGCCTCTTATCATACCTCTGCCCTCTCTCCTGTGCAAGAACCATCTCGATCCTCCTCGCGACATTAGCAACCGCCTGAAAAGAAATCTCACTTCTGGTCTCCTTGGCCATCTAAAGCCTGATAGGGTGAGTGAGTCCCTCAATAAACCTCCTCACTCTCTCTCCCTCAGTAGGTAGTAAAAGGAGAGCATGACGGGCCAAATCCACAAAACGGGACTCATACTGAGTAACAGTCATACTGCCCTAATGTAGACGCTCAAATTACTTTCGGTAATCCTCCCTTAGTGTGATAGGAAGGAACTTCTCCAGAAATAGCTGAGAGAACTGCTCCCAGGTAAGTGTAGGCGATCCAACTGGTCTAGTCAATGTATAATCCCTTCACCACCTCCTGGCAGAACCCGTCATCTGAAATACAGCAAAATCAACCCCATTGGTCTCAACTATACCTATGTTCCGCAACACCTCATGGCAATGTTCTAGATACTCATATGGATCCTCAGAAGGTGTACCACTGAAGTGAACTGAAAAGAGCTTGGTAAACTTATCCAGTCTCAATAAGGCCTCAAAAGACATAGCGGGCATATCACCGGTCTGTGTCGCAACAACTGGCTGAACTACCCCAACTGGCGGGGCTGCTGGAGCCTGATTCTTGGGAGCCATCTGCTCCAGAGCAGGAGTAGTGGGAGTTTGCGCTCCTCCCCCAGCCTGTGAGACGGCTGGCGCCACTGGAAATGTACCATTCTAGGCCACGCCCTCCATAAGACTCATCAACCGGACTAGAGCATCTTAAAGCACTAAAGTGGTTATGAATCCTTCCGGGACCTGAACTGGTCCAACTGGTACATTCTGAACTGGAACCTCCTCTTGAAAGTCCACCTGAGGTTCTACAACTGGTGGAGCTGCTCGTGCTCTAGACTGAGCTCTGCCTCGGCCTCTAGCACGACCTCAGCCTCGACCTCTACCCCTGGCCATAGTTGCCATCGGGGGCTCTGGTCCCTGTATATCGGTAGAGGTATTACGTGTTCTCATCATCTGCGAGAGAATAAGAGTAGAATGGTTCAATCTTCGATGATAGAATAAAATCGCGCAACAGAATAAGAAAGAAGTGATATTATTCCTAAACTTCATAGCCTCTAAGAGATAAGTACAGATGTCTCCGTACCGATCCTTCAGACTCTACTAAGCTTACTCGTGACTCGTGAGGCCTATGTAACCTAGTACTCTGATACCAACTGTGACGACCCAAAATTTTCACCTTCGGACTGTGATGACGCCTAACATTTCACTTGCTAGGCAAGCCAATGTTAGAATAATATTAGCTATTTTTAAACAAGTTTTAAATTTATTAATAACAAAGAATAATTGCGAAAGTAAGGTCTGAAATGTAGTGAATAATCCATACAAATAACGGTGTCTAAATACCATCCCAGAATTGGTGTCACAAGTGCACGAGCTTCTAGAATAATACAAATAAAGGTATGAATAAAATAAAGTTGTCTGAAAGAAAATACACAGCTAAAATAAGATAGACAGGGACTTCAGAACTGCGGACGCTGTGTAGTTATACCTCAAGTCTCTTCTGAGTAGCTAAAATCCAAGCAAGTCTATGGTACGCCGCTGGGACCAACTCCGAAATCTGCACAAGAAGTGTAGAGTGTAGTATTAGTACAACCGACCCCGTGTACTGGTAAGTGTTGAGCCTAACCTCGACGAAGTAGTGACGAGGCTAAGGCGGATCACTTACCTTAATCTGTACGCAATATTAGTAAAACAGCAATAATAATAATAAATCAGGTAACTCATTTTCAATGGTTGAAGCCAAATCAACAGTCATAATCAACTATTATTTCAATCAATTTCCGTTGGAACAACCCGTTTCCATAATATATTCATTTTAACTCTCCAATATATTTATTTAATCACTTATGATTAAGTGTTTGCATTAACACGGTTTTGTAATTGTGCTCCAGCTCATTTAAAAACCTTTATGCTATCAGTGGATACCAGCTCATTTAAAAGTGGGACGATAATGGTTCAACAGCACAATTGGATTCCTGACGTGTATAGAAGTTAAATTGGTCCTATAAGTAGAGATTATTGGTTTCTTTTGATAACAAATCTAATCAAGACAAGTTCCTTGAAAATGGCAATGAATGAGAATGGTTCCACTGAACTTCTCCAAGCTCACACTCAAATATGGAACCATATCTACAACTTCGTAAGCTCTTCAGCAGCAAAATGTGCAGTTCAACTAGGCATTCCCGATGTCCTATACAAACATGGTAAGTCAATGTGTCTTTCCGACCTCTCTGCTGCCCTTCCCCTCAACCCTTCCAAAATCTCTTTCCTGCCAATTCTCATACGCTCTTTAGTTCATTCTGGTTTCCTAAATGAACATGAAGATTACTATTCTCTTACCCCAGCTAGTCGCCTTTTTTTGAAAGATGATCCCTTAAGTATGAGGTCATACTTTCTCATCATGCATGATCCATGCGTTCAAAAACCATGGTTTGAGTTAAGTAGTTGGTTTCAAAATGATTTCCCCACTGCTTTTCATGCTGCTCATAATGGGAAATCTTTTTGGGACTATTTCGCGGATGAGCCAAGAGTAAATAATATTTTCAATGATTCAATGGCTAATGACTCGAGCTTGATTGCCAATGTGCTTATTACGGAGTGTAAGCATGTTTTTGAGGGGTTGACATCGTTGGTGGATGTTGGAGGTGGCACTGGCACTTTGGCAATTGCCATAGCCAAAGCTTTTCCTGCCATAAATTGCACCGTACTTGATCTCCCTCATGTTATTGGCGATCTCAAGGGAAGTGGGAACTTGGAGTTTGTCGGAGGAAGTATGTTTGAGAAGATTCCTAATGCTAATGCAATCTTACTCAAGGTATAAGTGTTGATACTTTCGTGAATATTTGCGTATGGTCATGCATGTCTACACCAAATCAATAATTAATACATGATTTGTGCTTGTTTTATAAATATACTTCTACCACTTAATTACAGTATATGAATGTCACATATATGTAAATTTTAAGATGGATGTGTAGTCATACAAGATAAGATAAAAATAAATATGATAAAAATGTGCAAGTACCACATATAAAGAACAAAATAAGAGAATAGTGTTTGAGACGATTTAGCCACGCGTGTTACGTATGTGCATGTTCTTAGTTTTTGAAAACATGATGATCGAAGGTCTTAAAAGAAAAGATAAACCTAAAATCACATGAAAATAAATTATCTCAAAATATTTGAAATATCTGAGAATTCAATTACAGGAGTTCTAATGCTTACTAAAAGACTCTTACTATATTAGATATATTGCCACAAGAATTTACTGTTAGATAATCATTAAGTATATAACATTATACTATTATATAATTCTCATTTATAAATGTTCTATAAATGATTTTTAAGATTTTTAAGCTGTCCTGCCCATCTTTGTTACATTCGTAAAGTTATTTTTCTATATCATATTCTGTGAGAATTCGCAAGTAGTAATTTCTAATAACTTTTGAATTGTTACCCTCCTCGCTCCCCCAAATTTCTATCTGCTCGAATTTTTCATGGTTAAACAGTGGATTCTCCATAACTGGGGCGACGAAGATTGTGTGAAAATATTAAAGAAATGCAAAGAGTCAATTCCAAGTAGAGAAAAAGGTGGGAAAGTGATAATTATAGACATAGTGCTGGAAAATCCGAAGCAAAAAGATGATTCTGTTCGAGCACAACATAATATGGACTTGGTGATGATGGTTCTTTTTGGTGCCAAAGAGAGAACTAAGAAGGAATGGGAAAAACTTTTCACTGAAGCTGGTTTTAGTGAATATGAAATAACTCCCACCCTGGGCACAAGGTCTCTCATTGAAATCTACCCATGAAAAAATGTGCGTTTACAAAATATGTTAAGCTCTAGTGAATAAACTTGCAAGCTTATTATGAGTCTATTTCTATTTTTATCGTATTGTAAGCTTTATTTCTTGATATTAACCTTGCTAATCAACTTAATTGACTCCATTCTCACTAGTTCTGTAATTCCAATAAATTGAAAAATATTGGGAAATTCTTCATCACCAATGATTTTAGTAATAGATTTATAAAAAGTTTGAGTAAGCCACTTGCGTTTAGCTCTGAAATACTTATTGCATATATAAGCCGCATATAATGACGGCTATTTTCTAGTACTGCTTGGGACCAAAGCTCTGCTTGGTCCCCTCCCCATGACAGTGGGGTTACGTTGTAGTCACGAGGCCATAATTTATTATTCTTACTTTTACTTTGATTCCAATAATGAGAAGATTTTCGCAAGAAATTATCTTCCATCTTATGGTTTCAGTGCTTGTTTGATCCTCTATTTTCTCCTCAACCTTATCTATGTCAGTTCATCCTTCCCATCAAACACTGAATAGACTACCTTGCCTTTTATCTACATTTTTGTGTAACTCGTTCTGTCACGACCCAAAACCTAACCCGTTGTGATGGCGTCTATCGTGATACTAGGCAAGCCGACATTTCCAAAACACTTTCAACATTTAACAGAAATGAATTAAGACATTTAAAATAACCGTAATTTTTCATAAAAACGAGGTAAAACCCAAAACATAAGTGCGAAAAAATAGCCCGATATCGGGGTATCACTAAGTTACGAGCATCTAAACAACCAGTCTAGAAACAGAGTCTACAACAGTCTGTGCCAAAATGCCAATATAGGAAAGAAAAGATAACAAGAAAGGAGGGACAAGGACTGCGAACGCCGGCAGCTACCTCGTAAGACTCCGATACTCAATCACGCACGAGATCATCGTCCACCATATCCGGAAATACTTGGATCTGCACACGAGGTGCAGGGAGTAACGTGAGTACATCCAACTTAGTAAGTAACAATAATAAATAAGGAATTGAAGATAGTGACGAGCTACACAGTTCATTTTCAATAATCCCAGCAAAGAATAAACATGCTTTCAATCCGGCAGTTTAAGTCAATTCAGTTTTATACAGTTCAAGTGCAGGTAATCCGGATATAAAATCTTTCAGAAATTTCACAACAATGACAGATAGCTACTAAGTGCAACAACAAATGAAAAGCAAGTACAACCTCTCAGGGCAACTATTACACCCTATGTTTTCGTACGTAGAAGTACGCCATAAGTAAATTGATATAAGCTCGGAAATGAGATGTTACATCCCGCATTTTCGTACTTTAAAGTTTCGTCGTAAGTTAATCGACGTAAGCTCGGGAATGAGATTATTTGGAGGTTATAAGTATTATACTATTTCAAACGAGTGATAAGTAAATTCGTGAAGGTGAGAGGGTAAGCGAATCGAAGAAAGTGAGTTTCGTCGAAGTTCATCAATTTGGGATAAAATACGGTCCGAGCTATAATACCCGACATTTATGGACTAGTGCCATACAAGGTACCACATGACCATGATAGTAAGACGTATAAGGTATGTTAGAAGTAAGTAGTATTTTAGGTAATTTGAAATAATTCTTAATTATGTGGGTAATTAGTTAATTATTGATTAGTGGGAGATTAATAAGTTAACAATTAATTAGATTTGTGGATAAGCTTAATGGATCTTATCATCAACATGGCAACAAACTTAGCCTAATTAAGTGACTCTTTACTCAACAAATAAGGTATCACATTTAGAGAAATTCTTGGCTAAGTCATCACCTACGTGGGCCCCATGCCCACTAAGGTAAAAGGCTTTCCAAAAATAATAAAAAGTGATGCTTATATCTAGTCTGTATAGCAAAATAATTTGTTTGAGATATGCTTACATCTAATCTACATGGCAAGGTGAGTTACTTTATACAAAGAGAGATATCATTCTAGTAACATAATTTCTTCAACATTTCATACGAAGACTATTTAATACAATAGCAACGGGATTTTGCGATTCTAAGGGAGTACGGTAAAATTTTTCTCAAGAATATCATACGGATTCTCCCCTACTTCGATCCGCCATTTCGTGTATTGTCGCAATTGACGTATATTAGAGGGATTGTTAAGAGAATCGGCTCAGGTATATTAAGGCTAAGCCCTTCCTTCATTTTGGCATGATCTCGAAATTACATGTATTTGGTAACGAGGCATAAAGAGAAGTTCATACTCCCGAATTTATATACATTATTCTAGTCTCATAAATTACAGTATTCTCCTTATCGGGACTTCATATTTAATTGAGTATTGTCTTCTTCCAGTCAAGAGAGCAGAGAGCTTATATATACAGTATTACAGTATTTTCATTACCATCGAGCTATAATCGATGGGCAGACCCCTATTAGGCAACCTCTAATCAGATGGTAAGTTATATACCAAGCCTATTGTGGCCGAGCGCTAATGAGCAAGCCCAGCATGGCCGAGATACAGAGCCTAGTATGGTCGAGCGCCTCTGAGCGAGCCTACTACGACAGAGTAGTTATTTATACCGAGCCTTATAAAGGCCGGACAACTATTTTACTTACTATATTGAGAGAGTTGAGTCAGTATCAACAAGTGATCATATCTTCTGATTATCTTTGACTCCCAGTTACTTTCGGTTATTATATTATCAGTTCGGTTTCAACTTTCAGTATATTGCCTTACATACTCGGTATATTATTTCGTACTGACGTCCCTTTTCTGGGGGCGTTGCATTTCATGCGTGCAGGTTCAGACAGACAGACGTATAGACCTCATCATTAGGTGTTGCCCGAGTTCAGCTTGATCGGTAAGCTCCATGCCCTTCGGAGTTGTCGGGTCTAGAGTTTTATGTACATCTTGTGTATATATGTATATATGATATGAGTAGGTCGGGACCTTGTTCCGATCACAGTATATCCATCAGTAGAGGCTTGTAGACATATCTTGATAGGTAGTGCAATATTTTGGGCTTGTAGGCCTTTTATGTATATTTTGTTGGTTTGCGAGCTGTAGTAGTTATGACGGCCTTGTCGGCCCAACATTATATTGATGTTTAGTCAGCATTCACAATTGTCTTGCAATGTGGCCCATGAACAACGTATGACATTATATGTTTAGAGTCCCTTAGTCGCAAGTTGGTAGCAAGGATAGGTGAGGCACCGGGTGCCGGTCTCGCCCCCCAGGTTCGGGGCGTGACAAAAGTGGTATCAAATCAGTTTTGTCCTACGGAGTCTACAAGCCGTGTCTAGTTAAGTCTTATTTATGGGTGTGTTGTGCACCACACTTATAAGCAGGAGGCTGCAGGGCATTTAGGACTGCCATTCTTTCTTCTTACTCTAGATCGTGTGGTAGAGCTCAATTGTAACAACTCACTTTTCTAAACTCTATCTTATTCATAATACGACGATGCCTACATCTAAAAAGACGGTTGGTAAGGGATTGAACATGCCTATGGAAGAATTGAGTCAGAGGAATACGATTTTGCATCATGCTTATGATGAGTAAATGTAAGGTCTCCAGCAGAACATGTGGATACTAAGATGTGTAAGCTTCTTAATAAGGATCCCTAAGGCAACAATATCTATCCACTCTTACTGTAAAAAGGAATAAGAGATTCAGAAGATAAATACAAGTTTCAACAAGTAACAGTAGCAAGGCAAGAAGGATACAAGGTACCCAGTTAATGAATATTAACAGTCTAGACGATTCAAGCAGAGAAATATAAGTATTTTGAGTTACGTTCAATTGTAACAGAGGTATGTTCAATTGGCCACACCCATCTCAGTTATGCTCCTTGGGAGCCAACAGATATAGTTAAGAGAAGGACGGGATATCAGAATCCAGTCGGGGATAAAGTAACCCAAAATGTTGGATGGATTGTTTGCGTTAGTTGACATTTTCGAAGGATATTGCAAATGTACTAACAGATCTCCTTGTGAGACACCCAGATGATGCACTCTAGAATAGTACAACCAGATATGAATACTAGAATGTTCAAACACAGGCACTGGAACCCTGGAAGAGATAAATATTACCTTAGTGTGGCTCCCGTCCCTAGTAGAGAGATAATGTTAGGCAACCCGAAGAGCTAGTGGATGGAGCAAAAGGGGAGCTAAAGGCAAAAGAATGTCTTGTTGAAGTTTTCAGAATAAGGTGATATACATAAATATTAGCAGGGAAATAAGAAGAGAGATAATGAAGCATTATGAGTAAGATGTGATACATGGATGGCAACGGTAGATAAAAAAAAATGGAAGTATTACAGAGTCTATAGTCAAGTGAAGGAAGAGACGAGAGGTGACAGGCCTTGAGAAAACAAAAGAGTATAGGCCATAAAGTGATATCCTTATTTCGAGAAATAAGTTCGTGACTCTAACGTGATTACCAGAAGGAAAAGCTAGACCTCCATAGTAATAGAAATTAGTATGGGCTGGCAAACAAGATAAACTAAACATGGATTAGGGACTAAGTGATTTGATAATGGTCGACATCATGAGAATTTCAGATTTCATTCCGGCGATAATAGAATAGACAACAAAAGAAGATTCATAAGAAATTCAGAGAATGGTCATTCAAGAAGACGCTTCCCTAAAGAAAGCAATGTGAGCTAAGTTAAGTTTAAGGGACTGTATGTGCCGGTTACACTAAGTGTCACCCTCGTGAGTAAGGAAATTTTGTTATCCTTAGTACAGAAGGATTACCCCAAGGCGAGTAAGGGTCATCGATGATGTGAAAAGACGCCAAAAATGAAGAGGTAAAACATCTATAGGCAGATTGTCGTAGCTCCAACTTTTAGTACTCCCCTAAAGGGGGGGAATATAGAGTGACGTGATATTAAGTCATAATTAAGTGGTTCTAGTAACTATGGAATGGTAAAGAAAGAATGCGATAAAAATGAGAAAGGGATGAAATTGCACTTATTCAAATCCTACAGATATGCTATGATTCCAGAACATTATGCAAACACGGCATCAAGGAAAGGAAGTAAGGGTTCTTGCCTGAGATGTTATTGATAAATAAGGAGCCAGTGCGAGAGGTAAGTTAAGACAAAGGAAACAACCCAAAAAAGATTACACGGAATATTGATATGAGAGTGGGCCAACAAGTGGTTAGTAGTTGATTCAGGAATTGTCTAGTTATGGCTAGATAAGAGGATACAGACAAATCAATAGATCGTGTAAAATAAACAGAGTGAACCCCAACATCGGGAATTCAGCCTCGCAGTTATGACATTATAATACTTGAGATATATTCATATAGGAGTTGGGGAAGTTAAAAAGGTACCGTATGAGTATTACAGAAATAAAAGAGAGTGTCACTGGGAAGACAGTCAAAATATCAGTTCAGAAGCAACCCTACAAGCACAAGGGCATGGAGGTAAGTAACTATGGATAAGTATAGGCAAGGAAGGACATCAAAAGGTCCGTCAAGTATACAATGTAATAAGCTCACATCTTTACAAGAGTCAGGGGGTCCTCCCTAAGTACTACAATGAAAGACTAGCTAAGGAAAATAAGGAAGAAGGCTTCAACCTTAACTCCGTGACCTAAAGAGGAAATGGTCTTATAACAACAGTCTCAAAACAACATTGTATGCACTCCATAAGAAAGTGGCACCTACCGTGGCTAATGAACAGGAAGTAAAATCAAAAGTAATACTTGAGATCATATGAGTTGTACGCAAATTCCGGCATGCGTGGGAACTAAGACAAGCTGAGTAGGCACGCAACAAGCGGCAGAACAACCAGAAGAAGTAATACCTTACGTTTAAAGAAAGCTGAGAAGGAATAAAAGGAATTATTCGATCAACGATCCAAAGTTAGATCCACTTAAGAGTTCGGAGTATTATCCATGCAGCATATATGTTGACAATCATACAGTCGTAGAAGACCCCGGTATAAGTTAAAATAAAGAATTGAGCCCAGGGTGTAAACAAAGGATTAAATTGTTACAAGATTGTATCCTGGATATTCCATAGTGTCCATGAAGGGCTAAAGTAATAACTAATACCATGAGTCGTAGATCGGAATATAGCTTAAGCCTACATAAAGGTTGATCAGAGGAAAGAGGAACCTAAAGAGATACATCAACTAAGTAAATCAGGAGTTTGATTATTGGACCAAGAAAATTATGGACATCATGATTGAGAACATTGCATAGTCACTCTTAATATTATAGGTCCAGTTAGAAGAATACCAACCTCATAAGAAGTCACTATAAATCTCTTATCGAATCATGTAAAAAGGTGCAAGTATTATAATAGAAGTTCAAGTTTTGGATGTGAATTATACCTATATGGAAGGGAGGTCATGAAGGATATAGAAGATGTGATGCGAGACTTTAAGGTAAGTAAGGTAAAGGTGAACAACGTATGAGATACTCAAATGCAGAAGATTGTGAATAGTCCATACTTCGGATAGAAGGCTAGAAGCGCGGGGATTCAATATCCAGGAATGATAGTGGCATCGTCAGTGGCATATCTTGCAGCCTATGGTTTCTAGGTATCGAGAGGTCTAGTTAAGAGAGTAAAAGAAGAGTTAGAGACGATGTGATGTCTCGCTTGATGTTCCAAAATAACACAAGGAAATCTATGGTGCAAGCAAGTTGAAGGAAGGTTGTGAATAGTATAAATGGATATGTATGGGTCGCAAGCTAAAGAATGATAGAGCGACAAAGTTTTAGGAAGACAAGAGTAAGGACAAAAAAGGGTGAGTAAGAAGGTAACGAGAAATAGATGAGTCATCGGGATTAAGCCCATGAAAACAAGATAGCTGATGGCTTCTCTAAGTTATTGAAAGCTCAGTATAGCCTGAATGAACTCAAAGGAATCTAAGACTAGTAGCATTTGGAATAGATGGAATGCTGCCCTGGTAGTAGAATAAAGGTGTAATTGTGATAGATAAAGGATGCTGGTTGAGCCTTCGATTAAGTAATGATTTGAAGAGGATTTCACGGATTGTACGGAATTAAAATAACCACGTAAGGTGAATCACATTGGGATGCTATAAAATATGATTATTGAAGTACAGTATCGCCCCTAAGTGGATCAGGAAAATCACTTCAAATATTCCTCGATGCAACATAAGCCCTAGTGAAAATGTATTACGTAAGAAATTTCAAGTTATTAGTGGTATATTGTAGATCAATATTGAGGCAAATCATAATGGATGGATAAAAGTCACAAAGTATGAGCTGCGATTAGGTCATCATTCTTAAGATGAACAGTAATGAGGAAGCATTAAAGGACTTAGACTTATACCTATAGGATAAACAACGAGAGTAAGCAGGAGTTTGGTAGCAGACCTCAGTAATGATAAATCAAAGTAAGAGTTATGGTGTAGTATGACATACCTAGATGAAGTAAAGTCATACGGATGGATAATCGGGGCTATGAAACAAGATATAGCAATAGTTGTAAGTTCGACAAAGTACCGAGCAAAGAACTTTAGTACACCTATAGATGCCCAGAGGGACATCTTGTCATGTTCTGTATATGTTCCCAAAGTGAGGCCTAGAGATTGGCTAAAAGCTGAAGAGAATTTGAGCTTCGGAATTTGAGCCTTCGTTATTCTCTCACAGATGGTTACTGAAGCTTGCTGCCCCCAGTTTCGGTGTTACTGCCAGGGAAGAGGTCAAGGCCGAGTTGGAGCACGTGCTGCAGTGAGGGGTCGTGCTAGGGCCGCGACTGAGGAGCCACTAGTAGCTCCGGTTAGGAGCAAGCACCTGAGATGTCTGCTGCTACCCTTGGACTTCAAGATACCTTAGCACATTTTCTGAGCATATTCGCTACTGGCTCATGCGGGATTGATCCCAGTTGCACCAGCTACTTTTTAGGTTGGGGGAGGAGCTCAGACTCCCACCACTCGTACTCTAGAGCAGCGGGATTTTGTTGATCAGGCTCCGGGTATTATGCCGATACAGCCCGTGACTGCGGTTCAGCCTGAGGTCAAGCCAGTGGCATAAGAGGAGGATCATAAGAGGTTAGAGAGGCTCAAGAGGTATTCTCCTCCTACTTTTAGGGTTTTCTAGACCAGTGTCACCGTATTCTTCACACCATGGGCATAGTAGAGTTGAGCGGGGTACTTTACTACCTTCCAGCTGACAGGGTCGGCATATAGATGGTGGCAGGATTATGAGGAGAGTAGGCCAGTTGATGCTGCTCTATTCACTTGGGTTCAATTCTCTGATCTACTTTTGAAAGAGTTCATTCCACAGACCCTTGGGGATGCATTGCGCACTGAGTTTGAGCAGTTGTGCCAGAGGACTATGATTGTGTCCGAGTATGCTATGAAGTTTAGTGAGTTATCTCATCATGCACTTGCTTTGGTTTCCATTGTTAAAGAGAGAGTCTGCAGGTTTATTGAATGACTCAGTTATGGTCTTAGATTTGGGATGGCACGGGAGTTGGAGGTTGATACTCTATTTCAGTAGGTTGTGGAGATCGCTCGGAGGTTGGAGCAGCATATGCGTGGCCGGGAGAGGGAGGATAGGGAGGCCAAGAGGCCTCAAGATTTTGGAGAGTTTAGTGGTACCCGTTCTGCAGTACTAGCTCGTCATGGTATAGGCTTTATCAGCCGACCAGTTCTGCTCTTCAAGTTACTCGCAGTGTTCCAGTTATTCATGGACCTCAGAATACTCATTTTGGTCAGCCATCTTCTAGTGCACCTCCTGCATAGGGTGCCTACAGCAGTTATTCTAGTCATTTGAGTCAGACTCAGTTCCAACAGCCACGCTGTTAGAGAGGTTATTTTGAGTATGGTGATTCCAAGCATATAGTGAGATATTGTCCTAGACTTCGGAGAAGTGGACCTTCATAGGGTACTCATGCTATAGTTGATGCTCTAGTTGTTACTCCATCTTTACAGCCAGTTAGGGGTGAAGGACAGACGGGTAGAAGACATCTTAGAGGGGGAGGTTAAGCTTATTGTTATGCTTTTCCGGGTGGGACTGAGGTTGTCACATCGGATGCTGTCATCACATGTATTGTTATGGTCTTTCATAGAGATGCATCGATTTTATTTGATCTGGGTCCCACGTATTTGTATGTGTCATCTTATTTTGCTTCATATTTGGATATGTCTAGTTATTCCTTGAGTACCCATGTTTATATTTCTACACCTGTTGGGGATTCTATTGTGGTAGACCATGTCTATCGTTCATGCTTGGTCACTATTGGGGTTATAAGACTAGGGTTGACCTTCTGTTACATAATATGATGGATTTTGATGTGCTTTTGGGCATGGACTGGTTGTCGCCATATCACACTATTCTTGATTATCACACTAAGACTGTGACGTTGGCTATGTTGGGGTTACCGAGGTTGGAGTAGAGATGTCCATTGGGTCTTGTTTCTAGTAGGGCAGTGTATTTCATGAAGGCACAACAGATGGTAGAGAAGGGGTGCTTGGCATATTTGGCCTTTTTGAGGGATGTTAGTGCCGGTTCTTCTATTGTTGAGTCAGTTCCGGTAGTAAGAGATTTTCTAGCTATGTTCTCAGCAGACCTACTGGGCATGCCACCTAATAAGGATATTGATTTTGGTATTGACTTGGTGCCGGGCACTCAACCCATCTCTATTCCACCATATCATATGGCACTAGTAGAGTTGAAGGAATTAAAGGAACAACTTCAGGAGTCGCGTGATAAGGATTTCATTAGACTACAGACAGTTGACCAAGGTTACAGTCAAGAACAAGTACCCACTATGACGTATTGATGATTTGTTTGATAATCTTCAGGGTGCTTAGGTATTCTCGAATATTGACTTGAGATCAAGGTACCATCAGTTGAAGATCTAGGGTCCAGATATTCCGAAGATAGCTTTCAGGACCCTTTATGGACGCTACGAGTTTTTGGTGATGTCATTTGGGCTGACCAATGCCCCATCAACATTTATGAACTTTATGAACATCGTGTTCCAGCCATATCTTGATTATTTCATCATCGTGTTCATTGATGACATATTGGTGTATTCTCGTAGCCGAGAGGATCATGATAAGCACTTGAGGATCGTACTCAAGACTTTGAGAGAGAAGAAGCTATATGCTAAATTCTCAAAGTGCGAGTTTTGGCTTGATTCTGTGGTATTCTTGGGCTATGTGGTGTCCATTTGAGGGGATTAAGGTGGATCCGAAGAAGATTGGGGAAATTCAGAGTTGACCCAGACCTTCTACCACTACTGAGATTCAGAGTTTTCTAGGCTTGGCTGGGTATTATCGCTGTTTCGTTGAGGTTTTTTCATCTATCGAAGCTTCTTTGACTAGATTGACTCAGAAGGGTGCCCCATTCAGGTGGTGTGACGAGTATGAGGAGAGCTTTCAGAAGCTCAAGACTTCCTTGAATTCAACTTGAGTTCTAGTTTTGCCTTCAACATCGAGTTTTTATACAGTTTATTGTGATGCTTCACGGATTAGCATTGGGTACATCTTGATTCAGGAGGGTAGAGTGATTTCTTATGCTTCATGTCAGTTGAAGCCCCATGAGAAGAACTACCCAGTACATGACTTGGAGTTGGAAGCCATTGTTCGTGCGTTGAAGATTTGGAGGCACTATCTGTACGGTGTGTCATGTGAGGTATTCATGGATCACAAGCGTTTACAACACTCATTCAAGCAAAATGATCTGAACTTGAGGCAATAGAAGTGGTTAGAGCTACTAAAGACTATGATATCACTATTCTTTATCATCCCGAGAAAGCCAATGTGGTGGCCGGTGCCTTAAGTAGGAAGGCTGAGAGCATGGGTAATCTTGCTTTTATTCCAGTTGGGGAGAGACTGTTAGCTTTTCATGTTTAGGCTTTGGCCAAAAGGTTCATGAGGTTGGATGTTTTGGAGCCTACTCTAGTTCTTTCTTGCATGGTTTCATGGTCTTCTTTGTTTGAGCGCATCAAGGCGCATCAGGATGATGATCCCCACTAGCTTGTCCTTAAGGACACGGTGCAGCACGGTGATGCCAAAGAGGTGACCATTGGTGATGATTGGGTGTTTCCGGATCTCTGTTCCGAATGTGGATGGGTTGCGTGAGTTGATTCTAGAGGAGGCCCATAGTTCGCAGTATTCCATTCATCCGGGTGCTGTGAAGAAGTACTATGATTTGAAACAACACTAGTGGTGGAGAATAATGAAGAAATATATTGTGGATTATGTGGCTCGGTGTTGGAATGGTCAGCAGGTGAAGTACGAACATCAAAGACCGGATGGTTTGCTTCAAAGGCTTGATATTTCGAAGTGGAAGTAGGAGCGTATCGCCATGGATTTTGTATTTGGACTCCCACGGACCTTGAGGATATTTGACGTTGTGTGGGTCATTGTGGACAGCTGACCAAGTCTACACACTTCATTCCAGTCATGACTATCTACTCTTCAGAGTAGCTAGCTCGAATTTATCTCTGTGAGATTGTTTGTCTTCATGGTGTGCCGGTGTCTATTATCTCGGATAGAGGCACACAATTCACATCGCATTTCTAGAGAGTCGTGCAGCGTGAGTTAGGCACACAGGTCGAGCTGAGTACAAAATTTCATCCACAAACGGACGGGTAGTCTGAGCCCACTATTTAGATCTTGAAGGACATGTTACGTGCATGTTTTATTGATTTCGTGGGTTCATGAGATCAGTTTCTACCTCTAGCAGAGTTCACCTATAACAATAGTTATTAGTCGAGCATCCAGATGTCTCCTTATGAGGCCTTATATGGGAGGCGATGTCGTTCTCCGGTTAGTTGGTTTGAGCCTGGGGAAGCTAGGTTGTTGGTTCGAGATGCTTTGGAGAAGGTGAAGTTGATTTAGGAGCAACTCCGTACAACATAGTCCAGGTAGAAGATTTATGTGGATTGGAGGGCCCGTGATGTGACATTCATGGTGGATGAGAATTGGACAAGAATTGATATGAATTGGATGAGAATTGATATGAATTGGATGCTTGGTTGTGATTTTAGCGATTCTTGGCTTTCATTGTGAATTCTATGTGTTTGGTGTCCAATTCTTGGTTCCGGATGTTATTTTGATGTTTTTTTGTGTGCAAGTGAGTTCGTATGATATTTTATACTTGTGTGGACGTTTGGTGTGGAGCCCTGGAGGCTCAGGTGAGTTTCGGACGTGTTTCGTATTGGTTCAGACTTGTTTCAGGGTGTTAGTGCGGCAGTTATCGCAATTGCGAAGAAAGCGTGGGGGGGTGAAGGTATCACAAATGCAATGCCTTGATCGCAAATTTGATGCCTTGATTGCAATTGAGAAGGTTTGACTTTGGCTGGGCAGGTCGTAATTGCGACCATTTGGTCGCTTTTGCGAAGGGGCTTGACTTCCCAAATGCGAAGTCAGTGTCGCATTTGCGACATCTCCTGTGTTCTGCAGGCTCCGCATTTACGATTGGTTTTCTGCATTTGTGAAGGTTTGCAATTGCGAACCCCTGGCCGCATTTGCGACATTCGCAGTTGAACAAAAGGTTGAGATTTCGGGACTCGGTCTTATTTTATCATATTTTGGAGCCCTAGACTCGGTGGGAGGTGATTTTAGGAGGAGATTTTCATACAAAGTCATTGGATAAGTGATTTTAACTCAATTTTGATTGTATGACATGATTATTTATGATATTTTACCATCTAGATCATGAGATTTGAAGAGAAGTTTTGGGGATTTTTTACTATGCTTTGAAAAATGAAAATTTAAGATTTTAAAGTTGAATTGGACTCGGATTTGTAAACAAAATACATATATGGACTCGTGGGGTTATGGGTAGTCGAGATCTACCCTTTGAATGGGGAGTTTTGATGGGGCGAGCCCGAGGTTGACTTTTAAAATTTTTTGTAATGATCTTAATTGTATTAATTGAAATGAGTTTCTCTTGCATTGTTTGATGATATTAAGTCATTTTTTGTTAGATTTGAGCCGAGCGGAGGTAAACATTAAAGGAAAAGCTATTTTGAGTGTTGAATTGGCCTAATTGAGGTAAATATCTTGTCTAACTTTGTGTGGAGAACTACCCCTTAGGATTTGGTTTAATTGCATTAATTGTACTATCTGAAAAGACGTGTACACGAGGTGACGAGTATGAACACGGGCTTATATGTGATAATTGACCGAATTAGACTTTTAGGCTATTAATATGACTTGAATTGAAGCTGTTGTTATATGAAGCTTATTTCATTGTTAATTTACTTCCCGTACTCTTGTGTTGTGGTAATCCTAAGATGTGTTGTTGAGCCATGGGTTATGTATTGTTGTTTGAGAACTTGTGGCATATGGGCACGTGGAGTGCGGCTGATTGTTGTATTGTGATTGAGATGTGCATGTGGCGACATAAAGGTGGCATGTATATTGATGCACAAGCAGCGAGATAAGGGGGTTTTATGCGTGTGTTGCTAGTAAGGGGAAATAGTTTACTGTGAAGCACAGGCGACGATATAAGGGGGCTTATGCTCGTGAAGCTATTTCGAAAAAAATACTTTAAAGAAAATGAGAAGCTAACGCGGCGTCATAAGGGTGACTTGCGATTTATGATTTGTGATTATGAGGTGTGGTACCTCACGGTGAAACTTGTTGCAAACCTTGTGTTGGAACGACTTGAGGATTTGAACTGTAATTGATTTCCATAATTGATTTACTTGTATATTTACTGTGTTTGGGGTAATTTGTTGCGCTATTACATGATTACTCTTGGTTGTCATTTATTGATTTTGCTTTTCGGTTTTAGCTTTATATTGATATTCTACACAAGTTTTATGTCTAGTGAGTGTCTTAACTTTAACTTCATCACTACTCCATCGAGGTTAGTTTTGATACTTACTAGGTATTATTTGTGGTGTACTCATACTACACTTCTACATATTTTTTGTGCAGATCCAGGTACCTCGAATCGTACCTATTGGTAGAGGGTTGAGTTGAGCTAGAGTTGCAGGGACTTCAAGGTATACATGTTATTTTGCTCGCAGTCCTCGAAGTCACCTTCTTTAGTTTTTTTGCTACTGTTTACTTTATTCCCAAACAGTGTTGTATTCGAGATTTCTAGTGTATTCATAGTAGAGCTTATGACTATGTACTACCGGTTTTGGGGATGTATGATTGTTGAGCATTTTTGGCTATGTTATGTCATTTATCAGTCTTTATTTAATAGTTAAATTATTTTATTCTGTTAAATTCTATTATGTATTAGGCTTACCTAATCTTAGAGATCAGGTTCCATCACGATCCTCAATGTGAAATTTTGGGGTCGTGACAGTTCTGGAGAGGTTTTAAAGGCAAAAACCAACAAAACCAGCCATAAGTTGCACCAGCAGCCATTTCAGTCATTTTCTATAATTTGAGTTGTTTTTCAGCACTTTCATATATAGCCGCATTTCATACAGAGTTTATTTATCATTTTGGGAGATAGAGAGCACATATTGAGGTTATATTTGGGGATTTTCATCAACTACTCTGAGGTAAGTAATCCTAAATCGAATATATGATTATTAGATGAGTATACCTTCGATTTTGCCTTAGAATCAAGAATTTCAAAGAGAGAAAAGGGAAGTTTGAGCCAAAATGTAAGAAAGCAAATGTTAAGATTTTCAACACCAATTTGGACTCGAATTTAGAAATAAATCACATATTTGGAATGGGGAGGTTATGAGTCATCGGAATGTGAAACTCATTTCGGGTTTTGAGAATGTGGGCCTAGGGTTGACTTTTGTTGGCTTTGACCTAAGGTTAGAATTAAATTACGAGAATAATTCCTATAGCCTTATTTGACCTTGTTAAGCATTTTTTGGCTAGATTGTGAATGTTTGGAGGGCATAGAGAAAGAAAAGGGTATTCTTGAAGCTTGAAGATTGATTGGAGAAGGTAAGTATCTTGTTTAACCTCAATTTAAGAGAAGTTTTCCCTAAAATGGACTTATTTACTAGATGCTACATGGTTGGAGGTAGCGTACATGCAAGGTGACGAGCATATATACAAATGATAAGGTTTGTTTATTCTCGGAGTAGTTCTTAGGCTTTATTATGCATTGATTTACTATATACTTTTACTTGCTAGATATTTTTAATTGTTATATGACTGCTTGAGCATCTTATTCATGCAAGGATAATGTTATAGGCATCCTTCGTATACTAGTTTAATATAATGAATTTCATATACTTATTTTACATGGTAAAACTGCATAATCATACATGTTTTTATATATGGACTTTGATATCATATATATCTTATTCCCATTACTTATTTAAGACTGTTGAAAGTCATTGAACAGTTAGGGTTTATGATCTCACGTTCCTGTTGAGGTATCAGTTAGGACATGTTATACATGTTCCTGTAGGGCGTATGGATTTAGGTTCCTATTGCGTGTGGATATGGAATAGTCACTCATTAGTCGCCCTCACATTCTTCTTTCTTCGTGGCGTATGCGTAAGTTTGATTATGATATCAGTTAATGAGTTTGAGCATAAAGGTGAAAGATTTATATATTTAAGTGAATCTTTTATGCCTTTTCATGCACTTTTATATGCTTCTCTATGTATATTATATATACATCCTGATTTAATGCCTCTGTTGCATGCCTTGGACTTGATTAGTTGAGATAAGTTGTACCATATTACATGCTCTATTTTTTGCATACCTTTCTATACAGTTTCTGTGCTTTCTTCTTGTTACTATGTTGTATATGAATTGCACATGTTATATAAAGGAGTATCTTTAGCCAAACCGTTGCGACTAAGGTCAGTAAAAGTGCTTACTAAATATTGTGATCGGTGTACTCATAATACACTTCTATATATTAATTTTGTGTAGTTTTTGAGCATGATACTAGTGGGATCCAAGAGACTATATAGGATTGCTTTATTAGAGACTCAAGGTAGACATGCTTGTCAATTTGTAGTTCCTTGGACACACCTTCCATTATTAATCTATTACTATTTTTATTTCATCCGGACATTATATTTATGTTGTCTCAGACATATGTATTATGACTCAATTTTAGTAGTTCCTGACACTGTAACACCAGTTCCTAGGGGTATTTTGGTTATTTATGGACTAATACTATCAACTTTAGACTAATGTTATACTACTATCTCTATTTGGACTTTATTGTTGCTTTATGATATTTGAAATTGTAGTTTATGCTTATTAGTTCGCCTAGCAAGTTGGGTTAGGTGATATTATGACTTTAATGGTATTTTGGATCGTGAAAAAGTGGTATCATAGCCATAGGTTTCATTAGTTTCACTAGTCATGAGCATGTCTAGTAGAATCTTATTGGATACTGAGACATTTGTACTTATCTCTAAGAGGCTATAGGGCATTAAGAAACTTTTCTTTCTTTATCTCCTTATCGTGCGTCTTCTGTTTTGCCTTGAAGTTCCAATTACTTTTATTCCTACTCTTCGTTTGTATGCGTGATGAAAACACATTTCTCGGCTTTGGCCTCAGTAGCTCGCGATGATGCAAATAAGGTGCAACATATTTTCCCCTAAAGATACATCTTCACAACTAGTTGTTCAGGTTTAAGCGAGTGCCTCACATTTTTGAAGAGTATTAGAGGGTAATGTTGACAAATTATCTTGGTACAGTTAGTAGGAAGTTAAGTCTTAAGTGCTATGTTTGAAGACTACATTTGCAATATATGGGCATAATGAGAAGGATCAATTGACCACATACAGAATAGTGGTCATGGTGAGGTTACTATGAGACATAGGGTGAGGTCAAGGACATGTAATGTTATCTCATGTGACGAGGTTGGAAGTTGTACGATTTGTTATGAAGAGTTTCCTCATATTCAAGTAGAATAGATGTATTGCAGCAAGGAAGTTTTAAGGCCCCGTAAAAATTTCGTAAAGGAATTTAAGGTTTTATGGTGCCGAGGTAGGCTTACGTATTTGAGGTACGGACTTTTTGGGTTGAAGAATGCACTGAGGAGTTGATGGAAATTTTTGGAAAGAGAAGATGATTATGCGGTCAAGTTTGCAACCGCAGAACAGGTTTGTGGGCCGCATATCCATCGCATAGTTGAGCCGAAAGATTGTTGAATTTGAAGTTCATTTATGCGATTCATTATACGGTCGCATATTCACTTCGCGAACCGCATTTCAGTCGCATACTTGGCATGAGAAAATCTGGAAGATAATTCTGCGGTCCAGTCTACGATCACAGAACAGGTATGCGGACCACAGAACTATCGCATACTGGTTCAGACAAGTCCAGTTTTGGGGCATAATTTTTGCGGCCCATTTTACGGGCCGCATATCGATTATGCGATATGGTCTGCGACCGCAGACCCGGTTTCGGAAAGTTTATGTTTTGGAAGTTTTACCCGATCCCACTTTTATAAAAAAGGCTTTGGGGGTCATTTTTAAGAGTTGCATCTGATATTTTTAGAGAGAGGTGAGAGTATATTAGAGAGAGAAAGAGAAGGGCTAGCCATTTTGTTCATCAATTCTTGCTCAAGACTTGAAGATTTTACAATGACAACTCACAAGGTCTTCATCTAAGAGGTAAGGTTCTATACCCTAGTTTTTACTTTTAAATTTGGGGTGGAAGATGGTTAATAGAGAGTATGAATCTTGGGTATGGGAGTGTTATGTATGTATGCATGTACTATCAAGGGTTATAGAAAGATCATTGAACTAGTATGGGTGAACTCTTAGTGTTGAGTTGGTCGTGGGGTGAAGGAAATCTTGTAGAAGGACCTTGTAAATAATTTGCACACATAGTGTTTGATAAAATGATCAAATTAGCTGGACCATGAACTTCTTCCTAATTATGGTTCAATTTTGTTATGTTTCTAAATAGATTGAAGTTGCTGAGATTTCTGGAATATTATAGTAATTTAATAAAGCTCAAAGCGAGGTATGTCGGCTAAACTTCTCTCTTAATATTGAATTCCCACGATGTTCTTGTAAGTGCCGCGATACTTATTATAAATTGAATTATTCCGAATAAGCCTTGTGTCCAAAAGATATATACTTAATATGTATTCCAAATGTTCCTATTATGTTATGTGCTATTTGTAGATGTGCTCGAAGCATGGGTTGCGTATCTAATTGTTATAACTTCAAGTCATAGCCCAAATGAATGCTATTATGCCAAATTTTGTAAGAAATCTCAATGTGCTTAACATTCGTATTTGCTCACATGTGGACTTAAAGTCTTGAATAGAAATGCTTCGTTGTTGATGATCCATGATGATGTTTGAAAGTGAAAGAAGCGAGTGTGAGATGTAGAAAGGTGGCCATCATGCCAAGAATGAGAATTATATTTGTGGCCAATAGTGCCAATGAAATGAAAGAATGTTTGAACATTATGAGATGAGTTTTAACTCCTTTATATAATAATGTCATTGATGTCCTATGATCACCCGTGGCTAGTATAAGTAAGTGATAGTATGAACATGAATTGTGGTCGTTTGCCAAAATGAGAATCATGAGGCATTGTATGTTCCAACGGTTTCAACTATAGTTGTATGCTTCAAAAATAATGAATGTAAATGACTTCAATATTAAGTCACCTAGAATCATGAACTTAGCTAGTGACCTTAAGATGACAAAGAGGTATATAATGAGTTGGAAAAGAGACGTTCTATGATAAATGATGATGAAACTTAAGAAAAGAAATTGGGTCTATATACCATTGAAAACTACTTAGTGATTTGCCATGCATGTGTTAATGTAATGAGCTGTGTTTCTCCATGATGAGCATGAACATGAAGTGTTCCAATGATCCGGGAATTTACGACCTTAAAAGTAGCATTAGTTATTTCGCTTGAGTTTATATATGGTTATGTGCATAAAGATGTGTTATGAACCATATGGACGATGTATGAAATGAAAAGGTGTATTGTATATGTAATCATATGGACGGTCAATGAAATGCGTAGGTGTATTATGTATGGAATCCTATGAACGGTCTATGAAACGCATAGGTGTATAATATGAATGAATCTCTATGAACGGTCTATAAATGCATAGGTGTATAATATGAATGAATCCATATGGACGGTCTATGAAACGCATCAGTATGTAATATGAATGAAACCCTATGGACGGTCTATGAAACGCATAGGTGCCTAATATAATATGTGAACCCTATGGACGGTCTATGAAATGCATAGGTGTATAATATCATATGTGAACCCTATGGACGGTCTGGTGAGATGCATAGGTAACACGAACAATAGGTGCCACTTCAATTGCCCTTGTTTGTACATGTTATTTCAATTACATTATATTATGTATTCCACGTATAGCTCATATGGCTCAGTTAATCCTAAAAGAAGTTTAGAATGATACAAGTATAATAAGACTTGACATGTGATGCTATGGGTCACTTCGTAGTTTCTTGACAAAATTTATTTTTCCTTTTATTTGAGTTACCGTATTTCCATATGTTGTTCTGTCTGCCTTACATACAAGAACTATTCCACATGTACTCACGTCCCTTTTGCCGGGGGAGCTGTATCTTTTAATGGATGCAGGTGGTTCCATAACAGGCAACATCGATCAGTGATAGTAGTACATCCTCCTCTCAGCTACTTGGTGAGCCTCACTTCATATCGGGTTCATGTATCTTTTGTTTCTCATGTATTGTATTTGAGGTATATCCAGGGCCTTGTTGCCGGCACTATCCTAGTACTCTTTTGTACCCGTTAAAGGCTCCGTAGACATGGTGTGGGTTGTACGTTGGTATTGGGAAGGTCAAACTAATGATGTTGTAATTGTATCACATGTTCCACTTCTAAACGATGGATGTGTAATGTAACACTTTGGGGTCTTATAAATGAAGTAGCTAATAGTAATGGATTGGTGTTGTATATATGATCTCCGTATTGTCTAATTAATGAAAATATATCTTTTCGTTATTCATGGGTGAGTTTGGGTAGAAAGAAATTTAGCAAGCTTGCTCGGCCGGGTTATTCCGATCGCGCTTCTCGAGTTCGGGGCATGACAGAAGTAGAATAGTTCGACCAAGTTGACACAATTATCACACGATAAGTGTTCATTTGACGAGTACCATGAGATATGTTATGTATAGTATAACATGAGCTTCCGAGAGGTACAAGTTGTATACCCGTGTGCAGACATGGTAGTTGAGCAAGATCAACAGAGATAAGGTTTCAATCAGTGGCATGGCTTTAAGATAAGAGGTAGATTCTATCATTGAAAATTAGTCCTTACGAACATGTGTTATTATAGTCCAAAGACTAAGGGACACTTAAAATTAGCTATAGCTTAAGAAGGGTGACATTAAGGTCATTTCGGGTTTGGATTTTCCGAATACATGATGTGCTATGCTTAAGTGATATGCCAAGGTTGATGCATGACTCGAAATTGTTATTCTAAGTTGTCACGATCCAAAATCCACTAGTCGTGATGGTACCTAACCCAACCCATTGGGTTAGCCAATTAACAGTTAATATAAATCTAATAAAATAAAGGTGATCAAAAAATAATATATCTGGATTCCATACAATATCCCAAGTACTGGTAGTACAAGTCATGAGCTACTAAGAATGATTATTGCAAAAACTGATATGCAATAAGTACAACTTCTGTTTCAAATGTACATAAATAGAACTCAACTTTAAAACTACCCAGGGACAAGTGGTAGCCACACCCGGAAGGCACGAACATCTTCAGAATCAACTCCCGTCTTCTACCGCAGCTCCGCTTCAAGATTTACACGCAAGGTGTAGAAGTGTAGTATGAGTACAACCGACCCCATGTACTCAATAAGTATCTTGACTAACCTCAGTAAAGTAGTGACAAGGCTTTTTAGTTAAAAGATACTCACTGATATTACATGTGCAGTAGACTAGCAATAGAACAATACTAGAACATAATAGAAAAGAGTACAAGAAACAAATATGCGAATCAGTAAGTGATTACTAGAAGAAATCACGATTAATATTCCTCAATATCACGACTAATCCTTTCCTTAGAGCGATAATCAACAAACCACGGTAGTAAATCCATAATCGTAGTTGAGAAATTTACTCAAGATATCAAATCAAATGGCACGGCAACACCCTTCGTGCATATATCTCACCCTCACCAAATATACGTATAACAATACCAACCAG